>NW_022436942.1:17975928-18015105 GCF_009761245.1 Sapajus apella
AAAAAAAAAAAAAAAAAAAAAAAAGAATTCTGAAAGAAATGAACACTTGGTATCTATTTTGATCAACGTAAGTTATCTTATTTTCAGAGTTTTTTTTTTAATTGTTCAGAGGAGAAACTGCTAGTATCTGGCCCATTCAAAGGGGTATCTGAGGTTATCATTAGTTACCAACCTCAGACCCTAGATCTCTCAGCTTACTTTCCTCACTTTGAGTCCATGCTTACCAAACAATGTCTTTGTCTTTCTACATGGATTCGGCCTTCAGGAAGAGATTGCACTGATCACCTGGTATGATTATCTCAGGCTTTTCATGGTCTTTCTCATTATAATTCTAGTTTAGAAAAAAAAGAAAATGAAATATCTTGCCTTGTGAAAACTCTATTTCCTGATTTTCTATCTCCTTTTTTATTCAGTGAATTCTCCATTGACTGGGGTAAAAGTTAAGTGCTGAGACTGTTTCTCTAAGAAGCAAATATCAAAATAATATATGTATGTTTAGGCTCTCTCTTTATAAGTTTTTAAAAATATAATTTAACAATAATAATAGTTAATAAGAAAAATTCAGAATTCCATCCTGATGTTATGAATTATCAATAATGACCTCTAACAGGTTAATTTCCCTCTCTGGAACTCAGTTAACATCTATAAATGAAGGGACTGCTCTGAGTCACCATGCCAAACTAAATGTGTGTCACTTACGGTTGCATATGACCAGGAACTACGTTTATTTTAATCTTCCACATCAACCTGCTTTATGTCAGATATAAAAAAATTTATAAATTTCTTCCCATCACCAAAAATGAAAAACAGTTGTTAGAGATTTTCAAACAAACTTAAGTGTGGTTAGGTTGTCGTTGGTAATGACAGGCAGATTTTCATAGATGTTTAATTTTCTGAGGTATGATTGACTACCTTCCATTGCAATTTTGACAGTTTCCCAAACATGCTGTATTCTCTGCCAGTTATAGAATAGACATGGTAATAAAACTTCTAGAGAAGGATTCTCTTTGGCCATGATGTATTACTTCTTTTGTTAAAAAATAAAAATGTAGTTTCTTTAGTCCTGCCCAAAACTGCCCATGTTTCTTAGCTTATTCATTTGGAAATTTGAGAAAGAAGAAAATAGAACTATTTGATCTGTCTTTCCCATGGTTGCTATTCAGGTCTCAGTTGTTTGTAAATTCAGTCCATTGTTTCTAAGGTCTTCTTCATCTATGAAAATACCAGGAATATCTCTAGGGCTTATTAGGGCATGTTGATATTAATTCTGAGTCAACCCAAACATTGGTTCTACGTGGGGGACTATAAAATTTAACTCATTCGTGATGTCCAACCTGACAGTTCTTTCCAGTAAGTTGGTATAAAGGAGTCAGCATCTCTACTCTTTAAATGTGAAAAGCAAATTTGGCTTTTCAATCAAAAGATTGCTTTGGGAGGTGTATTTGTCTGTTTTATGTTGTTATAAAGAAATACTTGAGGTGGGTTATTTAATAAAGAAAATATGTTTATTTGACTCACAGTTCTGCATGCTATACAAGATGCAAGGTGCCTGCATCTGCTTTTGGTAAGGCCTCAGGGAGATTTTACTCATGATGGATGGTGAAGAGGGAGCAGGGATGTCACACGGCAAACAAGGAAGCTAGAGGGAGAGGAGGGAGGCATCAGACTCTTTTTAACAAACAGCTCTTGTGTAAACTAATAGAGCGAGAATTCACTCATTCCTGTTGGGAGAGCACCAAACCGTTCATGAGGGATCTGCCTTGTTGCCCAGACACCTCCCACTAGGGCCCACCTCCAATATTTGGGGTCACGTTACAACATGAGATTTGGAGGGGACAACTGTCTAAACCATATCAGTAGATATAATTTTTGGGGTAAAAGTATGCAGCTATAGATAATTTTGATTATTATATATCCTTACTATTTGGAAATCACTCTCTGAAATACATACTAAAATAAACAAATGATGCCTACAGCATTGACTTAATAAGAGATTGCAGCTCCTACCTCTTGCAAATATACATTATTGGTGACATTTTACTGTTAGTCCTATAAAAAGGTATATTTTAAATGTTTGTTTTGTTTTGTTTCATTTTGTTTTCTTTTACTTTTAAGACTGAAAATGAAAATAATCGGAAAAATGAAAAAAAGACATTAAGACATCAGCACTTTTGAACCAGTTTGTTATAGTATATCCATTCTTTTATTGAGAGCCTTTCATGTGAAATTGTCTTAGACATTATGAATGGAACACAGTATAAATACTACAATTAATACAAATTTTCATTTACTGAATATTTGTACCCTATATAGAACAAGGTATCATACTGTTATGGTTTGGCTGTGTCTCCCCCAAATCTCATCTTGAATTGTAACTCCCATGATTCCCATGTGTCATGGAAGAACCCAATGGGAGGTATTGAATCATGGGGGTGGGTCTTTCTTGTGCTGTTCTTGTGATAGTGAATAAGTCTCACACAATCTGATAGTTTTGTAAAGAGGAGTTCCCCTGCACAAGATCTTTCTGTTTTTGCCTGCTGCCATCCATATAAGATGTGATTGTTCCTCCTTGCCTTCTGCCATGAATATGAGGCCTCCCCAGCCATGTGAAACTGTTAAGTCCATGAAACCTCTTTTTCTTCCCAGTCTCGGGTATGTCTTTATCAGCAGCATAAAAATGGACTAATACACATACATATACTTATTTCATAACAAATCTATGGGATAGGTATTGTCATAACTGGTTTACAAATGAGAAGATTGAGATTCCAAGAGTTTAATTGAATGGCTCAAGATCATGCACTTATAAAAGCTGGATGTGGGATGTGAAATCAAGTTGTCTGACAAAAACTAACTCCTCTCTAAAGAAACAGTGTTATGTATTCCACTCCTAAAACATATCCTCCCACCTTACCTTAAAGATCATTTAATCAAACTACCCATTCACCCTTAAGATGGCCCAAAACATTAATTTCTACTGTATTTAAATTTTCAATCATTAAGATTAGCCAAAAAAGGGTAATATTTAAAATTTCAAGTCTGAGATTCTGACTTTAAGTAGGCTCATACATATAAGGAAAAAGAATTCAATCAGTCTTTTAGCTTTGATCTAAAAGTGAACTTTGATCTTAGCAATTTCACTTGCAAAAAATAAAGGACCTTTTTGAAAGAAAAGTCTATAATTAGAAAATAAGACAGAAGTTCTGAGAATACATTTGCTATTTTATCTTGAAAACAGCATAAGAATGGATAGTGTTTTTGAAATGTTTTATTAAAAATAAAAACTTTGGCTGGGCGCAGTGGCTCACACCTGTAATCCCAGCACTTTGGGAGGCCAAGGCAGGCGGATCATGAGGTCAAGAGATGGAGGCTATCCTGGCCAACATGGTGAAACCCCGTTTCTACTAAAAGTAGAAAACCTTAGCCTGGAGTGGTGGTGCGTGCCTGCAATGCCAGCTACTCAGGAGGCTGAGGCAGGAGAATCGCTTGAAACCGGAACATGGAAGTTGCAGTGAGCCGGGATGGCGACAGAGGGAGACTGTCTCAAAAAATAATAATAATTTAAAAAATGGATAAGAAATTAGAAAACTTAGAAAATGCTAATTTAAATTAAAATGTTCATGCCAATGTGACTGCTGACTCGGAAAAAGTGACACTAGTTCAAGAAAAAAGAACAAAAAAAGACGATGAAGAAGAGGGAAGAGGAGAAGGATGAAGAGAGGAGGAGAAGATAGATGAAATGGAAAGGAGGAGTAGAAGGACAGGGGTAGGAAGCAAGGAGGAAAAGAGATTTGAAAAGCAAGAGTTGTCCATTTACTTTTATTCTTTTCCTTCTGTTAATTTTTAATTCGTGCTGAGTAGATATTCACTAAGGTATTTAATGGAGCCTATTATTATTTTTGATATGGTCATAATGTAAATTTTGTGAGTCAGGGATTTTTTTTTTTTTTTTTTTTTTACTTTTTAGTGTTTTTCTCTCCAGCATCTAGAACAGCATGAAGCATATGGAGAACATTCAATATGTTTGTTGAATAAATGAACTTTCAGGTTGTACTTTTAAATATACTGAGAAGAGCTAGACAATTAGATGATTAATCTATTTCTTATATTGAATACGTTAAGAAAACAGAGAATAACTGGATGCTGATAAAATAGACTTTTCTAAGTGAATTCATTTCCACTAAGTACTTAACATGTCAACTTGGTAAATATTTCAGAATTATCACAACAAATTAGCAACATTTTTGCCAGTTGGATCTATGTACTGATTAGTTCCTCCTTCCTCTCAGATACCTTCAATTTATTACCTCTGCCAAAAGGGAAAATTTTATTGATGTTAAAATTAAACAGAATGAGAGAGGGGGCCTGACGATTTTGAATGTGAAATAGTTCTGGTAAGCGGTGTAATGAGAGAGTGAATGTGGCCCTTGGTAGCTTCTTCCTTTTCCTATTTTATTCTGGAAAATGTCAGATTATCCCCTAGGCGTTTGTGTGGGTGTAGCCACCGACCCCAAACTGACAAAAGCAATGAAAATAATAGCCATCATTTTATCACTTATTAGATGCCAAGGATTTCTCTGAGTATTTTACTTGTGTTAACTCATTTAATTTTCAGAACCACCTTTTGAGGGAAACATAACTTGACTTCTTTTTAAGTTCCTTGATTTTTTTCTCCCTCCCTCTCTCATCATTGGAGCCACAAGGATGTATTTTGAAGGCTGGCAAGTTCTGACTTACTTCCTGTTTTAGTAAATAAAGTTATTGGGAAATAACCACACCCATTTATTTGTGTATCATCTAGGGATGCTTTTGCATTTAAAAAAAAAAAAAAAAAAAGCCAGGCACAGTGGCTCACGCCTGTAATCCCAGCACTTTGGGAGGCAGAGGTAAGCAGATCATGAGGTCAGGAGTTCAAGACCAGCCTGACCAACATGGTGAAACCCCATCTCTACTAAAAATACATAAATTAGCCAGGCATGGTGGCACATGCCTGTAATCCCAGCTACTCGGGAGGCTGAGGCAGGAGAATCACTTGAAACCAGGAGGCGGAGGTTGCAGTGAGCTGAGACCACGCTATTGCACTCCAGCCTCGGTGACACAGTGAGACTCCATTTCAAAAAAATAAAAATTAAACATTAAATTTAAAAGTCATTGTGATAGAGACCATATGGTCCACAAAGCCAAAAATATTTACTATCTGGCGATTTACACAAAAACAATTACTAACTCATGACCTGTACTGTTAACAGGGAAAGTTTGCTTCTTTCTTTACAGCTCTCTAAAAGTTCTGCCTCTGCTTTCTTTTCTCCACTTCCCACTTCTTTGGCATTTTCTTTTGCAGTGTTAGTTAGCTTAAGACTAAGGGTACAGACCTAACTATATGGAATGAACTCATTATATGGAATAAATTCAAAACTAGAGGTGAAATTGGCTGGACTTTAGTTCTTGCTCTACCCAAAATGGCTTTATGATATTAAGCTATCCCTTTACCTTTTCCGTATTTTCCTTTCCTCTTTTCTAAAATCAGGCATGCTAGGTAATCTCTAACGTCCCTTATTGCTATAGGATTTTTACGACGCTATATAATCCTAAACCCACTGTAAGGGATTCTTAAAACTTGCCCAAATGAAGTCTATTCAAACAGACCTGAATTTGATATGGGTTAAGATCATCAACTATCTGGGCTATCAAAGCAATGGCCTTTATCATAGCAAAAGAGCTTTTAATGGGTCAACTCCTCTGAGGGTCCTTTATATTAAACAGGTTCAAAAATTATAGAGAAGAAAGGAAAATAGCTTGCATAGTTTTTTTACATCTAGGTCAATTGTTTCTTGTAAAAAAAGGGACATGACTTATTTTTCTTTACAATAATTTCGATGCCTCAAGCTGTATTTTAACACAAACCTCTAGGCTCCTGATGGAGGAAACATATATGGCAGTATTTTGGAGGGGTTTAAATGTCAGATTTATTCAATACTTTCTAAGCAATAGCTTCAATAGAAGGAAGATAAAAGATAACTAGGGACTGAATTTGGGGCAAAGATTAAGCTATTTGTGTGAAGAAGGAGAAAAACGATGACATGATTTGGAAAACAAAAATATTCTGAAAGTATAGATGTTTGAATTTCAATGACATCAATTTCAAGCTATTCCTGATACATTCTGTGAGGTCTTTATTTGTAATTCTATTTCAAGAGAAGGGGACTAAGTATTCAATTTTGGTTTGTGAGGAGACATTGCTAAAATTCCATTTCTGAATAAGGAATGAGCATACTAAGTACAGATATTTGGGCCCTAAATACTGCAAAGAAGTCTTTAAAAATGTGTTCATGGGCCATGTTGGTCAGTGACGTATTGAAGACTATATGTTGCAGGTGTTATTTCAAGAGCTCTGTCACCCCTGTTTAAACCCATTTAGAATGAAGATCAGAGAAATCAAATTCAAAAGCTAGTCTTTTGTTTTAGTAATTTATGTAGCCTAATAAAGGAGTTCTTACAAGTGAATTTATAAAGCTTTTTGTAGAAAAGAATATAAAGAATCTTCAATTTAGAGAGAGAGGGTGTGTGTGTGTCAAAGGGAGGGTTGTTGTAGAGAAGAGGTGACAAATGGCTGAAAGTGCTTGTGCGCTTATGTGTAAGCAGCAGTGTGCCTGTCACTCAAGAAGCCTCTGAAAGGCATGGCAACACATGCCTTGACAGTACACTCACTGATGGCAGGCCCATCTGGAGTGGCCACTGCAAAGATGCTAGCTGCAGCTGGGAAGCCACAGCTGGGGTTATGCTCTACAGGGCTGGTAGGAGCTGAAAACAGATGGGAACCCCATCTGCCACCGAAATGGCAAGGCAGGAACCCTGCACTCCTGGGCACAGTTGCAGCCTCCTAGCTGCTGCACCAGACCTGGACATCCCTGTGCTCTTAGGGGCCCAGGAACTTCCTCTGCCCCTGCAGGCTTAGAAAGTCCTGCTCCTGCTCCCTGGCTTCTCCCGGCTCTTGCTCCGATTTTGGAGCAAAGTTATGGCTGAGCCTGGGTGCTGTCTGTAACCTGGTGGGTATGTACACAAGTGGGGTGGTGCCTACGCACTACTCCCAGCACCTGCCCCCTTCCATGTTGGCCCCCTCTGGGCATCCATGAGTGTGGGATGGAGGCCAGGCACAGGGCAAGGACAGCTCAGCGTGGGCCTACAGGTGCCCCTCAGCACAAAGAGCCTGGGCACCATGGACCACATGTTGACAGTGGGAGGCAGACCCGTTCCTGGATGGAAAGGGACGGGTCCCTGGTGAAACCCTACCTTCAAGCCAGAGACTGCCTGAAGCCTGAAGACCAGGCTTTCAGTTCCAGATGGAGTCCAAGGCCAGAGTAAGAGCTTATGGTGCTTTTTATGGGCAACACATGGCCATCCACTTCCTCTTCTGAGCCCATGAAAAACACAGACTCATCCAGGCTCACACAAATATTAAGGCTCTCAGCTAGGGGGAGGAGCTACCCACTTCAGGTAACCTCCACTCGTGGGGATGACCCGTCTGCAGAAAGAAGCTAACCACTATGGATCTCCTCTCTGCTGAGAGCTGAACACTCACTGGGACAACCTGCTTGCAGAAAGGAGCTACCCACTTCAGGTCTCTTGAGAGCTGCTCTGTCGCTCAATGAAGCTCCCCTCCACCTATTCATCTTCCAGTTGTCCACATACCTAATTCTTCCTGGACACAGGACAAGAGCTTGGGACCCATCAAATGACAGGACTGAAAGAGCTGTAACACAAACAGCTGAAACATGCCCCCTGCTCACTACATTGTGGGTAACGAGAAGGAGAGAAGAGCTTTGGCCCCTTGGGGAACCCAGACCTAGTGGATCCCCAAGCCAGGACTGTGACACTCTCTTTGGGGCTCTGCAGTTCCTGGTGTCTCCAAGCTTCCCCAGTGCCTGCAGTGGAAGCTATTTACAGCATACCTGGTCCAGCCACAGCCTTACATAGAGACATGCCTGTACCAGTGCCTGGAGCTGCCCACCCAGCCAGAATTTCTGGAAACATATTCAAAAGGGTCAAGAAAAACTCAAGACAGCATCAAAAAGTCACCAACAATAACAAAATAATTATTGTAGTATAACAGTGATTCACATCATCTAAGAAAGCATCCCAAGTGATATGATTTGACTGTGTCTCCACCCAAATCTCAACTTGAATTGTAACTCCCAGAATTCCCCCATGTTGTGGGTGGGGCCCAGGGGGGTGATTAAATCATGGGGGCCAGTCTTTCCTCAAGTATTCTCATGATGGTGAATAAGTCTCATGAGATCTGATGGGTTTATCAGGGATTTCCACTTTTGTTTCTTCCTCATTTTTCTCTTGCTGCCGCCATGTCATAAATGCCTTTTACCTCCCACCATGATTATGAGGCCTCTCTAATGTGGAACTGTAAGTCCAATTAAACCTCTTTTTGTTGCCAGTTTTGGTTATGTCTTTATCAGTAGTGTGAAAACAGACTAATACAGTAAGTTGGTACCAGTAGAGTGGGGCATTGCTGAAAAGATACCTGAAAATGTGGAAGTTACTTTGGAACTGGGTAACAGGCAGAGGTTGGAAGAGTTTGGAAGGCTCAGAAGAAGACAGGAAAATGTGGGAAAGTTTGGAACCTCTTAGAGACTTGTTGAATGGCTTTGACACAAATGTTAATATGAACAATGAGGCCCAGGCTGAAGTGGTCTCTGATGGAGATGAGGAACTTTTGGGGAACTGGAGAAAAGATGACTTTTGCTATGTTTTAGCAAAGAGACTGGTAGCATTTTGTCTTGAGATTTGTGGAACTTTAATCTTGAGAGAGATGATTTAGGGTATCTGGTGAAGAAATGTCTAAGCAGCAAAGCATTTAAAAGGTGACTTGGATGCTGTTTAAAGCATTCTGTTTTAAAAGGAAAACAGCAAAAAAGTTCAGAACTTTGCAGCCCGACAATGCAGTAGAAGAGAAAAAAACATTTTTTGAGAAGAAATTCAAGCCAGCTGCAGAAATTTGCACATGTAGCGAGGAACCTAATGTTAATCCCCAAGGTCATGAGGAAAATGTCTCCAGGCCATGTCAGAGAACTTCATGGCAGCCCCTCCCACCACAGGCCTGGAGGCCCAAGAGGAAAAAGCAGTTTCATGGGCCAGGCCAAGGATCCCTGTGCTGTGTGCAGCCTAGGGACTTAGTGCCCTGTGTCCCAGCAGTTCTAGCCATGGCTGAAGGGGCCAATGTAGAGCTCAGGCCTTGGCTTCAGAGGGTGGAAGCCCCAAGCCTTGGCAGCATCCACAGGGTATTGAGCCTAAGGGTGCACAAAAGTCAAGAACTGAGATTTGGGAACCTCCACCTAGATTTCAGAAAATGTATGGAAATACTTGGATGCCCAGGGAAGAGTTTGCTGCAGGGGCAGGGCTCTTGTGGAAAACCTTTGCTAGGGCAGTGCAGAAAGAAAATGTGGGGTCAGAGCCCCCACACAGAGTTCCTATGGGGGTACTGCCTAGTGGAACTATGAGAAGAGAGCCATTGTTCTCCAGACCCCAGAATAGTAGATACACCGACAGCTTGCACCATATGCCTGGAAAAGCAACAGACACTCAATGCCAGCTCTTGAAAGCAGCTGGGAGAGGGCTGAACCCTACAAAACCATAGGGGCAGAGCTGCCCAAGACAATGGGAGCCCATCTGTTTCATCAGTGTGACCTGGATGTGAGACTTCGAGTTAAAGGGGGTCATTTTGAAGCTTTAAAATTAGACCACCTCACTGGATTTTGGACTTGCATGGGCCCTATAACCCTTTTGTTTTGGCCAATCTCTCCCATTTGGAATGGCTTTATTTACCCAATGTCTGTACCTCCATTGTATCTAGGAAGTAACTAGCTTGCTTTTGATTTTACAGGCTTGTAGGCAGAAGGGACTTGTCTTGTCTGAGATGAGACTTTGGACTGTGGACTTTTGGGTTAATACTGAAATGATGTAAGATTCTGGGGGAGTGTTGGGAAGGGATGATTGGTTTTGAATATAAGGACATGAGATTTGGAGGGGCCAGGAGTGGAATGATATGGTTTGGCTGTGTCCCCACTCAAATCTCAACTTGAATTCTATCTCCCAGAGTTCCCCCATGTTGTGGGAGGGGACCAGGGGGAGGTAATTGAATCACGGTTCCAGTCTTTCCCATGCTATTCTTGTGATCGTGAATAAGTCTTACAAGATCTGATGGGTTTGTCGGGGATTTCCACTTTTGCTTCTTTCTCATTTTTCACTTGCTGCCACCATGTAAGGAGTGCCTTTCACCTCTTGCCCTGATTTTGAGGTCTCCCTAGTCATGTGGAACTCTAAGTGCAATTAAACCTCTTTTTTTTTTCCCCAGTTTCTGATATGTCTTTATCAGCAGCATGAAAATGAACTAATTCACCAAGTTATCACATCACTGAGTGTGATGGGTCATCAGCACTGCTGTGATGTCCTGCATAAGTGGAATTGTTTCTTGTTTCTTGACTTGACCTCACTCTTATGTACTCGAGAGACTGAGTTCTCTTCTCACGTGTTCTAATAAACCAGTCTCATAGATTTGGCTGTGGTTAGCCCACATGTTGAACCTCTTACTTGCAATCCCACTGACGCATCTCCTCTATGCCTGGACATAAGAGCCTCTCAATCTTACATCATCCAACAGCGTCTCTGCGGCAATGTGTATACTCACTTGTAGCCAAATTACACCTTGACCAAAATTAATTACTGTAAAGACTTAACAGGGAACCAAAGTGCCTGGGAATTCTGATGAGTAACTACTGAGTAATTTTTTAAAATCTCTTTATTCAACAGACTTAAAAGTTTAACAATTGAAGATTTTAGGTGCCTGGTTTTTAAATTAGGATTTTTAACTAAGGCATGCACAAATACACTTTGGCACAAAGTACCCTTTCCAGAGACATCAAGATTTAAATCATAGTTTTAAGGACAGTGTTAAAATGTTTACATGTTTATAACCCATACATATCTGGTTTAACTACTCTGTGCTGCAACAATTTTTATAATTGTTTTCTCTTTCACAGATTTTACAGTAATTTTATATTTATCCTTAAAGATGACACATTGTGTTTTCTCTTAGCTTACTAAATGGATGTCACAATCGGTTGAAGGTATTTGCCCTTTGTGTGTGTCAGGGCATAGGAGGTGGATAACAGTGGGGTTGTTAATGCATTGGATAAATTATATGGTAAAATATTTTAGTGTTTATTTATATCCATCTAGTACCAGCTTATATGTCACCCAAATGTAGCCCCAGTTCGCTGTGAATACTTTGGCCCACTATCAGAGTGATTGTAAGTTATTCCTAGAAGAGCATGTGCCTGCCAAACACATATCAGGGCTTCACAGTTTTGACCTTATTTCATGTAGTCCCTCTTGCAGCTAGACTCTGGCACCGAAGGCAGGACTTCCAGCTGGTACTTTAGGTACACTGGGGCACTAGAGATAATGAATGCACTTGACATTTACAGTTGGGTCTAAATTCACAACTGTGGCAGACAACAAGAGTTGGATTAACAAGCGGCCAGTATGCAGAGATATAGACCATCTCAATGAAGACCTCCCTGGAGTATCGAGACTTACAAAGAGAAATGAACACGTTGGAAGCCAAGAAATGGTTTATGGATTATATTTGCTAAACATGTGCAATCCTCAATAGGAAAATTACAGCCAGGTATCCAAAGCAGGATTGGAATGTGTTCATCTGTGTCACGGGAAGAGGTTTTTTTTTTTTTATCTCTAATAGGCACAGCCAATTTAATATGAAACTTGCACTGACAGTTTGTACCTAACTCGACTCAAGGCTTTCATAGTTATCTGCAGAGCTGAATACTACATTTGACTTGCTGTTGAATACGCATGGCAGAGTTGTGAGACCAGTATTTTATGACAATAAAGGGAATTAAACCTTTCTTATCACCCTTCTTCAAAATCAGAAGAGAAAATGTTCTTTCAATCCTTTTTTTAAATCACAAGAGATATATGCTTTTTTGTTAAAAAATTAAAAATGCAAAAATGCAAAAAGGATATAAAAATCCTCACAATCTCAGATAAATCCCATAAGTATTTTGGTTAATATCCTTTTGTCTTTTTTCAGTATGTAGGATCAATTTTAAAATATACAATATGAAGTACAAAGCATAAAAATATACTTTTTCATAACCTGATTTTATTTTGACTCACCAAAACATTATGATTATCTTTCCATGATACTGTTCTTCAGCTGCTTCAGTTTTAGTAGCTCATGATATTCCATTGTATAATCTTACTTAATTTACTTAAGGAGCCTCATATTGTTGGATATTTGTTATGTCCAAGTATTTTGTTACTACAAGCAATGCTGTAATGCACATTAAGAAGAAACATATCCCTTGAAACTGGTTCTACTTTTAATATTTGCAAGTGTTCTTTCTGCCATTCCCATCATTATAAGTTAAGTTTGTACCCACTCACCTGCTGAGCATCTAGTTTTCTGGAACTTTATGTATGTTCCCACATGGAAATGACAAGAAATATTTAAACTCTAATTGATTTAAAAATTAGGTATCTACCTTATTTAGGGACAGTTTTATTTATAATAATTTGAAATTTCTGTGAACTTGTTAAAAGGATTGTGTCTGTATGATCCAGTTTCTTGATTTATATATTGCTGTAGTTTAGCAGTGATGTATCTATTTACAGAGTGTGTCACGATCAAGACATATATGTAGAATATTGTTAGTCAGATTGAGGTAATGTGTGGCCTTGGGATCAAGAGAAAGCTGGAGAAAGTTAGCACTGGTTCCCAAAAAAAAAAAAGTTCAAGCTAAATGCATGTGGCATGAGGAACTAGTCAAGTCAAGCTACAGGGTTAAAAAGGCTAAGACAGCAAACACTGAAATCCAGTTCATGGGTATTGATGCCAAGAGAGGGTACCAGCAAGCAAGAAAGTAGCTTTTTATATGGAAAATTCTATCCGAAGCAGGAAGTCTCTATCTCCTTTCTCCCAAAGTTATCTGATAATCTCAGAGTAGAGACAGACATGAGCTCAAAATTATAGTTTAGTAAAAGGTTCTATTTTTGATGGCATGACGATACAAAGAGACAGAGTCGAACATCTCTGACGCTAGTAGCTTGTGGATGAGCAGCCTCATAAGCAACCAATTATGCTTAGAAATGGTACTGATTGGCCTGGGAAAGTCTTGCAGAGATTTTCGAGGCTAATGAGGACATGGTCGCCTCTGGAGTAATAGGTTCTATGATACAAGGAGAAACACGAAGAAGCTAAGCTTTTCATGTGCACAGGAAATTAATGAATCAAACTCATACCTTAATACTATTTCCAGGGCAACACGAAGTCAATCCTTCATGTTTTGTCTAACAAAAGCAAGACAGCTAAGAAGGCACATAAGTCTTCTAAGATGCTGGCGCTGTCCCCACTCCATTTGCTTATTCACCTATGCCTACAGAAATAATATCTGTAGAAGTCATCTCAAATGTAAAAGCTTCTATTATACATATTTAATATTTATATATGACTACATAGTTATTTATTTTTTGACTTTGAAGGAAATACACTCATTCATTGAGTAACCTTTATTAATTAGCTATTTGTTAACTTCCACTGTACTAAGTACCATTAAGTTCATAACTAAATGATTTCTATGCTTAAGGAAATTATAATGTTACCGAGAAACATACATGTTTTTAACAGTAGTCTCATGTTATATGTTTTGCAAACTGTTTCCATATATATTATCTCATTTTCTCAGCTGTATTTCAGAAACTTCCATCTGAAAGAGACCAGGATATCATTTCACTCACTATCAGTACAGATGAGCAGAGGTAAGACTCACAGAGATAGTGACTTGTTTGGACAATTAATATCAGGACCAAAATCTTCTGGTTAAACAGCAGTGTACCTTTTTAACAGACCACTTTTATTCTTCTGTGCAAACAGATACAACAATACCTCTTCTTCTTTCCAATATACATTCTAATTTTCAGTTTGTCCCGTCAATTCTACATTTGTCAAACAGCTTGAACTACTTTCAAATACTTGAGGTTTGTCTTGATACAAATCATATTTATGAAGAACATTTTTTTAAGTTTACAAAGCTGTTATATTTTTAAAAGAAGAACTAAAACATATGTTTCTGATTAATTACAATTAACTCAAGCTTTTATTTTGCAATAGTTATTTGATGCTTAAATACACCATTTTGGCTTCAATGCAGTTTCTCCTAAAAGTAGATGTCATTGTTCATTAAAATTAAATTTACCCCTAAAAATCATCATGTAGGGCTCAAAACTCGTCTTCATACTATTATATTACATTTCAAGATTAACAAAATTGTTCATTTTTACTAAAAAAAAAACTTTTTCTCCTTTCAAATTTCTTTTCAACTCCCTATTTGCTTATAGATAAAGCAATTTCATTTTACATTTTCTAAGAATCCTTTAGACTGTGTATATCACAGTTATTTAAGTGTGTTTTGTTGTCAAAAAGGAAAGAAGGAGGAGGAAAAATGTACTGATTTTTTTCTAAAAAATAATAACAAGCCTTTAAATGAATACCTCTTTTCACCATTCAGACATGACTGAACTTGGCATTAAACCCATTCTTAATTCAACCCATCTGTTCAGTACCCACTACTTTATTTTTAGTGCCACCATTTAAAGCTGCCTGAAATATTTCATAGTAAAAGTTATAAAAGAACACACCACTCTCAACATAACAAACACATATATGTTCACCAATGAACCAGGCTTTCTGACATGGTGTTTATCTCATGCCTCTGTCTTACCAAATACATCTTTTGAAAAAAATTCTCCATGGATGAATCTGAAACCATCGTTCTCGGCAAACTGACACAAGAACAGAAAATCAAACGCCGCATGTTCTCACTCATAGGTGGGTGTTGAACAATGAGAACACATGGACACAGGACAGGGAGCATCACACACTGGGGTCTGTTGGGGGTGGCCAAGGGAAGGACAGCAGCGGGTTGGGGAGGTGGGGGAGGGGTAACATGGGGAGAAATGCCAGATGTAGGTGATGGGGGGATGGAGGCAGCAAACCACATTGCCATGTGTATACCTATGCAACAATCCTGCCTGATCTGCAAATGCAACCCAGAACCTAAAGTGCAATTAAAAACAAAAAAGAAAGAAAGAAAGAAAAAAATTCACAACTTTTTGTCAGGAAGTTTAAACAACTAATCATGGGGTTTTATTCAGTGTGGCATTTGACTTTAAATCACTAATTTAGTATAGTGTCAAGTAGATACACTGGATGTTTTAAGTTACTGGCAGTAAACAGAAGATGGGTGCATATTTTATTAATGTCTAAAATGGTAGTGGCAAATGAAAACAAATGACCTCATGTAATTAGTAAAATTACATAGATGGGGTTCTTGATGGTGGACATTTCATAAGTTCAGGCTTTGCCTCTGTCTTCAGACCCACTCATCCTTGTGCTGGAGTGAGAAGCCACACCACAACTGCAGAGCAACATGGAGGGCGCTGTGGTGAACCCAGGCCAGCAACCAACAAGCTTTGCCTGGGACATGCCCAAGCTTCCTCTGCGGATCCTCTGCTTTCCAAAACAGCCCTGGGAGTTTCTCAGAAAAGCCTGATTGTACTTCTTGGAACTACAGTTTCAGTGCCTGTATAATTCAGAACTAGAGTTTCCTATTTCAGGAAGAATTCTTGGTATTTATTATTAAAGCCAAAAATCAGTTTCCCATACTTTAAACCTTTTTATTTTACATGAGCTGTACATCAAAGATACATGACCAGGTAGTTTTTATTTTATGAGAATCCTGTACTTTTAACTTCTGGGATAACATGTTTTATGAATAATTTTTTTTTAAAACTAGGTCCTTCATTGCTAATAAGAATTTGGAAGCATTGGTGGGGTTGGAGACAGTAAAAACTTGTGCAAGTGCATAATCCATTGTTTTTCTAGTTTTCAGTATAATTTTAAGCATAATTATTTCTATTATCAGAGGTATTATAGTCTAGTAGAGAGATAGTATAAAGTCTTCAGAGCTGCAAGTGACTTCAGAAAGCATATAGTTTAATTCCTTCCTGCACAGGGACAGTCTTGCAAGGTTGAACAATTTCCCTCAGCACTGGGATATAGCAAAACTAGTAGAGTACCCAAGATACTGGGAGTCAGAAAATGTGATCTTAGCTTTCCACTTACATGATGACCTTTCCAAGCCTCCATTTCCCCATCTTTCAAATGATGGGGGGTTAGCCTGCATGATTTCTAAGGTTCTTTCTGATACTAACATGCTATGTGTTCTAGCCAGAGAGCTGTATAGTTTTAATTTATGAAAGACATCTATTTTAAAAAAATGCAAAATTCTCTATTTTGTCTCCTACTCCTTTGTGAATGATTGGTATAATTAAATAAGATAATGTGTGTAAAGACATAAAAATGCCTGATACTCGATAAATGGTAGCTTTTAATGTTCTCATTTCTTCCAAGGAGGCAGGGATATTTTCATTCCTTTGCTAAAATTTCTTCTATGCTGTTTCCTTCAGGGGCTGGGCTCACTTCTCAGCCTAATCTTGCTTCTGACATTTTCCTCTCTGCCAGCTGTCTTTCCAAATCAGAGGCAAGAGGGGCTTGAAGTATAAAAAGTGGAGCTACAAAAGGGTGAGGGTGGAGGAAAATTCTGAGAAAGTGCTTCTAGCAGAAAAGTATTTGTAGGTAAGGAAATTTCATAATAAATAACAAAAAAGAAAATACTTTAGAAGTATTTCAATAGTTTGCCACCCAGAATAATTAAAGTGGTCTGGTGAATTTCTGGGAATTTCCTGATGAATTCCCATGACCCAAGGGATCGAAAATGTTAAGTATTCAATTAGCAATGCCCAAGGACACCAAGAAAAGTGACTGGCTACAACTCTGTGGGTTCTCCAAGCGTAATTAGGCCATGCTCCAGGGCTTAAAGCGGCCAAAGTGCAGTTAATACTCCCAGCTTGCCTATCAGGTATCTATAACGTATATCTTTTTGCAACTCACCATTTGGGAGTGCCTTTTTAACTCCTGGTTGTTTTCCAGGCATGTGAAAGCTGTAGCTGTATATGTGATATATACCAATGTATCCAACTAGTTGCTCTAAGCTTGCCAGTAAGCTGAGCTCAGAATGAGCTTTTCTTCCAAAGCCCATTGTGAAAGAAACACTACAGCATAGAGCAGGCGATTCCCAGTTAACAAATGACCTAAAAGGGGAAAAGGGGCAACTTCTACTTTCCAACGCCCAGGCGTCCCAGTGGTTACAGAAATAATCCCTGGGGCAAGAGCCTATCAATGGCCAAGTTTCTAAGCCACAAGGGTACTATTTAGAGCTCAGAAGAAAGAATCTGCGAAATTGTACCCTGATGTTCTCAAGAAACGGAGCCACCTGCAACAAGAAGTTTATTTACAGTTGAGGAACAGGTTACTTGTGCACAGGATCCAGCACCAAGATTAATATATTGTCTCAAGGATCCATGGAGTTGTTTCTGTTTTCAGAGGGGAAAAGGAGAAACAAGGGAATGATTTTGGCTACTTTATTTGCTTTCCCTTATGGTAATACAGAATCCTTCTCTTTTATGATACAGCAATCGTTTTTGTCTTGAGGTAGTTTGGGCTAAGGAACTGTGTACTGGCCCTCTGGGAGTTAATCCTGAGTTTACTGCTAACTGACAGACCATCTGTAGCAAGCCACTCTGCATTTTCAATTCCTTTTTTCTGTGAAATGGGGATAACTGTACTTATTTCCCCACATCACAATAGCTTTTGGGATTAAGTAATTAATGTATATAAAGTTCATTGAAACCAGATAGAACTATATAAATGCTAAGAAGTATTATTTTAACAAATCCCAGCTACTTGTCTGGTTAATTTCCTGCTAGGCCAGACGAAAGGAAAAATTGAGTTGGATTTGCAGGATGGGTGTGACATTGTTTTGGGTTGGCTGTACCATAATTACTTCAGATTGTTTACACAGACTCAAGTATGATTTGCCACCCCCAAGAGAGAATGTCTTAAACATTTTTTCATTTCTAGCTATAGGAAAAATCTGCTATTATTTTCTAACCCCCATTTTATTCTATCTTTACCCACACAGATGTAATGGGAGATACTGTCCCTTTGTTTAAAAAAAAAAAAAAAAAAACTTTATTTTGGCCAGCCATGGTGGCTCATGCCTGTAATCACAGTACTTTGGGAGGCCAAGAAGGTTGAATCATTTGAGGTCAGGAATTCAAGACCAGCCTGGCCAACATGGTGAGACTTTGTCTCTAATAAAAATACAAAAAAAAAAAAAATTGCTGGGCATGGTGGTGCATGTCTGTAATCCCAGCTACTCAGGAGGCTAAGGCAGAATTGCTTGAACCCAGGAGGCAGATGTTGCAGTGAACCGAGATTGCACTACTGCACTCCAGCCAGGGGGACAGAGCAAGACTCTATCTCAAAACAACAACAACAAACCCTTCATTTTGTTAAGCAAAATTCCTTATTCAATTTATGATTGGTATATGTCATGCCCTATGATTAATATCAAGTTGAAGCAGACACAGTCCTGCTTTACAGGAGGTCACAATCTAGTTGGGGACATAGACCCATCCATAAACATCAAGAATGTAAGAGCTGCCTGAATGTTATGACCTAGGTACAAAGGTCCCCCAACAGTGAGCTTACTAAAATTTAAATATATATATATTCTTATTTAAAACACAGTATTCAGAAAAAGTACAAACCTTAGTAAGATTTAAATAGACTTTATGACCTGACTCCTGATCAGCATCCAGCCCCCCTCGCCTCACCCCTGGAGACAGATGGTCCTTTCTGTTTAGTCCCAGTCCCCGCAATCCACTGAGCTCCTCATCATCTCCAGGTCTTTGTGCACACAGATCCTTTGGCGGGAAAAGCATGTTTCCCTATGTGTCTTCCCATCTTGCCCTTTGTCTAGTCTCTGGCTCGCCCTCAATGTTTCAGATTTCAGTTTAGATGTCACATCCTCCTGGAACCTTTCCTGAGGCTGCAGGTCCCTCCTTGGTAAGCTTGTATTTCTCCTATCTCAGCTATTGCGAGCAGTATTCTAATCGCCTGTCCCCTTGTATCTTGCACTAGACTGTTGGCTCAGAGATGGCAGCATATATCACTGACACAGCACCAACACAGCAAGTGTGCAATAAATGTCCTTGACAGAATGAATGAGGGTCTAGTCTAGAAGCACACTCCTGAGCTGCAAAGTGCACAGCTGAGCTACAAAAATATGAAACCCATTCTGTTTTATTTCTCCAGGATTATTTCTCATCTTGACTAAATTATGTCTAAAGCTAGGATATACAACTAAGATCACTTTCTTATGATATATGCCCTCATCAGACATATACTGTTTATACCATAATGGGTTTCTAGTTTTTATACCACACTATTGTAACAAAAATACTAATTTCCAGTGACATGAAAGTCCTAGCATACTTTTAATTATAACTTTGTGTTGAGTCTCTGTGTAATCCATTTTATCCATGATGGGGGAAATCAAGATTTATTGGTATGTTTCATCACAATAGCTAATTGAATACAGGATTTTTTAAAATTTTAATATATCTTGTCAATTTCATGTTTCCTGAAAATTCATTTTGACATTGATCCAAACCCATTCTGTAAAAATGATATTTTACTGCATATAATTATGTATTTCATGTTGCTCTACAACAGTTCTCTAGTAGTTTCATCAATCAATCAACAATACTTACTGAGTGCCTGCTAGGAAGGTGCTGGGCATTGAGGTGGGAAGTATGGGGGAATAGGGAAAATGTATAATTAGTCTGCCTCCTGGCCTCAGGCAGTGTGACATCTAGTTGACGTGTTAACTGACTTGTACAAAAACCCAAAATCATTATGTAGCAGGTATAAATCTCTATCCACAAACTTAGGAAAACATGAAGTATATTTTTCTTTATTTTCTTACTGCCCAAAATGTGGTCTGAGAATCCACTGCACCAGCATCCACGGGAAGCTTGTTGAAATGCAAATTCTCAGGCCTAGCCTTGGAACTACCTGATCAGAATCTGCATTTTAACAAAGACCCCAGTCATCAGGGTGCACATTAACGTTTCTGAAACACTGCTGTGGTAGGATATTTTCCAAAATGGTATACAGATGACCTGCATGGGATCACCTGTGGGCTCTGGTTAAAAATGCAGATTCAGCTAAGACCTATGAAGTCATAATTTCCAAGTACCAGATCCAGGAATATGCAATTATATAAAGTTCCCCAGGGTGAGAAATAACCACTCAAAAATTTGAGAGCCTTTGCTACACCACCTGGAAATTAGGCAGATGTAAATAATATGGAATTGCAATTAATTTTAATAAACTTCATTTTAATAATTTTCAACAGATAACATACAAATATGTGCAAACAGTGAATAATGCATTTATAAACCTTTGATGGAGAAGAAAAGGATAATCTGATATGTGTTGGACTGATCACAGAAGCACAAAATGCTTAAATTTTCCACGGATTTTAGAATTACATTTAAGTAGTTCAATGAAATTCAGCAAATATTTATTTAGCACCTGCTATGGGTAAGTAGTTGTATCTTTGCTGTAATGGTTCATTAACTGAATGTACATTTATTAATTTTTTATTACATGTCAGGAACTGCATTGGGAATACAGCAATACAGTATGATATGGAGTCATTTCTTAAGGAGAGCTGGTAAAGGAATGTTTCTAAATTTTCCTAAAGTACTTTTTATAATGATCTCACCTCAAAAAAGGAAAGAAGAGCAGAAGGATACTTATTGTTTATGGGAAACTCCTAAAGAATATGGTTTATGAATATCTTACTTTAGAAGAAGTAAATATAATATTGAATTTGTTTTTATCTCCCAAATGTATTGTTCTGAATATATTAATTAGACATAAGGCTGTACTTATCACTGAGATTAAAATACAAATATTTTGGCTTTTATGATTTCTAATCTTTGCTCCATATTGTATCAAACAGAATGCGCTAAGTTACCCTACAGTAACAATCCCCAAATCTCAGAGGCTTAAAAACAACAAAGATTTTTTTGTTTGTTTTGTCTATGCTGTACGTGCATTGCATTTGACGAAAGGGCCGTGTTCATGGTAGTTATTCAGGAATTTGGGCTGATGAAGGCTCTATCTTGACATGGGCTTCGATGATTGAAGAATCAGGGAAGACAGAATATGACAAGCCACATGCTGTCTCATGCAGCTTCTGCCTGGAACTGACACACGTCACTGCTGCTCACAATTCGTTGATCAAAACAAGCCACATGGCTGCCTGAGCTCAGTCTTCTGCATGGAGGGGCATTAAATATTTAAAAGTGGACCACAATAAGCAGACAGAATAGTTGATTAAATAATAATTAAGCCAATGAGATTTAAACTACAGGTTCTGGTGCAATAGTAAGTGCAGTAGTTTAGTAAGAAGTAGGGCTGAGAAGAAAAACAGACAGGGCGAAGCCCCGGACAAGGAGTACAATTGCTGCAGTATACATCTTATTTGTGCAGCAAATGCTGTGCGGCTCAATTTAGTTCCTCTCTTCAAACAAGTAACCAAAGAACCATAGCTAGTCACATTCAAATCATTATCAAGAAGAGTCTTAGCTCTTTTCCATGGCCAACTGTCTTTCCCAAAAGTAAATGCCTTAACCTTGAAGGCATCCAGTTTGGCAACTAGGGGTGGGAGATAACTACTAGTTTGTATGGTGGTATCATATTCTCCTCCTTTGCCCATCACACCCAAGCAAAAGTCTTCTTTTCCTCATTTAAGTGCCGATTGCTAAGAATGCTTGATTCTACTGGTCCATGCAGGTTAGGGAGGAGTGGGACAATACATTTTCCATAGCTCCAATTCATTAACTTAATAAAAAGAAAAGTTTTCCATATATTATCAACAAAAATTACCACACATTTGCAAAGGATGAATAGTTAAGACGTTAATATAATGCTGAAAAAAATGATAAATATATTTCTTATTTTCAAGTTTATCAGTCTCATGTTGTATAAATGTATGCAAATTAAATAATTCTCATTTTCCAGAGCAGCCTCTTTGAATACTGAAGTACTATACACCAAAGTATTAATAGAAAATGTAGAATGAGGCCAAGTTGCCTGAGGACTCCAGTATCTGTGGATAGATGTGACCCACTGATTAAAGAACACCAACTAGTGACTGGTGTGCATTCAATATAATAGAGAGACTTGAGTCAAAAGGACCAGGCAAGGGGAAATTGCATGAGGTTGAACAGAAAGGGCTGGTAGAAATAGAATTTAAGAGAATTGTTGACTTATGCGATGGAGAAAACATCAGAAGAGCAGTAAGGAACCACTGGCCACCTATCTTGCTCTCTTTCTCTAGACACTCCTTATCTGTTCAGGAATTCTCCACTGATAGACAGTGAATGCCAGGACTCAAAAAGTCAACCTAAACAAAAAAACACCAAGTAAAATGGACTTCAGAGCTTTTCACTCAGGGCCTTGCCTACTGAGAAGATGTACCATAAACAGGTTACAAACATCAGTCATTGCCCTCTTAATAGAAGGTACGGCCAGGTAGAAGTTCTCAGGCTCTCACCAGTCCTCATATATTTGTGTGATTCTTCCTTGGAATGTCCTTGACCTGTCAAAATGTGTCCTCCCTTAGTACAACTCCTGTTGCTACTTATTTTCTTGCCAATGAAAACCCCATTCTTGTTGATGTGGCATTATTATTCTTCATTCTGTCACTATTGAACAGGATAGCAGAACTCTATGCTTCCGTGGTAAGATGAAGTTTTTGTTTTTTTTTTTTTTTTTTGGCTTCTGAAATACTTTACTTAAAAGAAGACATAGTTATGTAGTTATAGGTTTGGTTGAGTTGATGAGGTCTACTGAGACTAAAGGAGTCCAATACTAGAGCTATATGTGCCCATTTGGTTCCCTCTTATAAGTGATAGGTCACAGAACTTTTAGAGGTTACCAAGAAGATATACTTGGTCCCTTTCTCCAAAAGATATTACTTATATCTAAGTAATATCCACAAAGCTCCAAGCTTTAAAAATCTCTTAAAAGCAGACAGAAACACTAAAAGCAGATAGAAGAAAGATAAGAGTGATGGAGTAAATAATATGAGAATATGGGGAAGAAAAAGAAGATGAGGGAGGAAAGGAGAAAGTGAGAAGATACAGAGGAATGCTTTGAAGGACCACAGCTGAAAAAGCTGTAAATAGAAAGGGAATTAATCTACTGAGAGTCAGGTAGAGGAAGTGGGATTCAGGCTTTAGCAAAATGGTACTCGCAGTTTCTAACAGTGGTGTGAGGCATGTCTGACAGTCATGCAGCCCCGAGGACCAGCTGGCATAACACAGCAAAAATCTGTCATGGATTCATGCATCTCATTTCTGAGGTCCTAGTGAGACAAGCAATCCTAGGTATGGAATGTGCATGGGACAAATGAGACACAAGTTGAATAATGCACTTCAGAAGTATACATTCTGCTCCTTCCAACTTCACCCAGATCCCTATATGTGCTGATGAAGCAACTATGCAGGAGCCTGGTAATGTCAAACAGTGAGTCAGGGGTGTTTTGAAGATAACTACATGAAATGAAAGCCCTAAAGACACTATAGATTGCTGAGGTTACATGCCTATCAGAAGAGGAGTCAGGAACTATTGACCACCAATCTTGCTCTCTCTTTCCCCAGGAAATCCCTACCTGTTCAGGAATTCTTTCTCAATAGACAATAAACATCAGGATTTGAGAAGTCAACCTAAATGTAAAAGCACCAAGTAAACCTGCCTTTAGCTGTGAGAGGCACCATCCATACTAATATAATTCGTATTTCACTTTAAGGGTCATTTTTTCTCCCTTTAACAATTCCATTCAGGAACAATGTAAAGAGCTTACAGTGGAGAAGGAAATTAACTTGTGGTAATTTTATATGCTATTTAAGGAAGGTGAAAACTGATAATTCATTGTTTTCTTTCTAATAGTGATTTAAATAGGGTCTCTGTCATTTTACAGTCCTACCAGAAGGTCATAACACTTAGTTTATGCAGGTCCTATGAAAAGAAAGATGGAGAGTAGACACAGACTCATAAAACTATTTTAGAAAGCTTAAGACAGAACAATTGTCAAATTTCTTTTTTCATTTTCAATTTTGGAGTCTGTATGTCTTCCAAAAGAAAACTATCCCACAGTTTATGATGCATTTATGACTCATTTACACATAATTTATCAAAGCCACATTTTCTAATAACACATTATCTATATCTCAGATAACAGGCCACAGGCTGTTTTGTTAAGTCACTTTAAACAGTGATTTTTTTTTTAATGTGAAGGACTAGCTAGACTTTACCCAAACCCAGAATATGTTCTTGAGTTTGAGTCAACTCTGAGTATCTAAGAGCTTGTAGGATATCAAACATGAAACAACCTGCTCTTTAGTGTAATTATCAAGCTAAGGTTTAACTGATGAGGTATATTTTATTTACCAGACACTTATGTCATCAAAGGTTTTAACCAGCTCTATATTGGGCAAGACCTGGCTACTTTCCAGTTTATAATGTGCCATCTGATCGCTTCAGAGCCACAGGGCCAGCAATTATCCAAGTCATCTATACTGACACAATAAAAACAGATTAGCCATCTAAAACAAATGGGTTTACAATTAGGTCATTAAGAAGATGGCCACCCACTATCCCCTTTTCTCCATCTCTGTCAAAAAAGAAAAGGCCAAATAAGTCTGGTCATTTCCTATTGTTTCTCCCTTAACCCCTCAAGTATTTGGTGAATGAAAGCCTATAAAATTTTTCCAGGGCTTTTTGTCTTCTGCTATTCTCCTCCATCCTGCCGTAGGTCATTTAAATAAATGTTTGCAGCTTGAATCCATTTGTCCTGGTGGCAGTTATTAATGTACCTGTTTGGTTTCATTTTACATGCATTTTACATCACCCATTGTGCATTTTCAGTCTTATTAAATAAGTGCTCCATCTTTTCACAAATATTTAGTAAGCATTTTATTTATATAATGCATATGTATGTATATATCTCATTTTAAAAACTATTTTCTTTTACTCTGAAAATAAAAAGTACCTATAGCTTTAACTACCTGTGGTTATGTTTGTTCTCTAATGCACATGCCACATGCAAAATGAAGACAAAGCTTTGAGTTTAATAATTGGCTGTATTAATTTAAAATAAAATAGCTTCAAATTTTAACTCTTAATTGACAATGCATTGGATATGTTTTTTAATCTTTCTTAAATAACTTTGGGTTTATGGTATAAATTTGTAAGCAAAATTTTTTAACTGATTTTTATAAATTAGGTTTAATTAATGTGGAAAGCTCCATTTTGATTTTAGGCAAAGATTAATCTATCCTTTTACTTCTAAGGATTATTTAGTACCAAGGCTATTAGTTCAAATCCTGGGCTAACCAATCACAATTCTTAATAGGATCCTTTTATCTTCAGCCCATCCCAAATAAATAGATCTGCAGGGAAGATGTACTATTCCAATGTGTCCTGCTACCTCAACCTCTATCACCAGGAATGTAAGGCTATCACCGGACTCAGTGGATTATATTAGTCATCTCAAGATTCCTTCTTTCTGTCTTCAGTACCTTAAAGGCAATGCTTGCTTTTCAGTAATTGCCTGTGCAATCAATATAATGTCGTTAAGAGCACTATGAGCCAGAGAATCTTACCCAGAAATAATTATGACCAAATACACATACATACTCACATACATGCTACTAAAAGCCTAACGTTAAACAGACACTTGAATAAAAGATTATGCTCATCTAGAACAATAGTTTTGACCATAATCTTTAAAATCCCCAAATTATTCAAGAACTCTGCAAAGTTCTGCAAACTTCTAATTCAAATTTTGAAATATACTTTAAACTAATTTTAAAACTCTAAAAAGCAATAAAACCACTCAAATTTGCCACATTACCACATTCTGTCAATAAGAAACCATCAGCATGTTAACTAGGACAACCAGGTGTACTTAACTTTTCTGGCAATCTCAGAATAAACTTTCTTCTGCCATACCTGTCGACATTTCACTGTTTGCAAACATAACTTTGAAGTTGTAGCTCTGGGGTTTTTGTTGTTGTTGTTTGATTGATTTTAAAATTCAGACATGAACATGTCTATGTCTGTAAAATATATTAGTTTTTCATTAGCAGAGGCTTTTTTCATGCCATAATACTGTTAGGAAACAAAAATGAATATATTATAAAGTAAGCATTTATTGAGCACTTGCCATGTACCTAGCATCATTTTGAAGTTCATTCCACAATCTATCTCATGTAATTCTCACAATAACCCTATAAACTAGGCACTATTATTAATTTTTTTAATTTTTAGTTTTTAAAATGTATTTTAACTGAAAAATAACAATTTTATGTATTACACATTTATGATGTACAATGTGATTTTTTACATATGTTTACATTGTGGAATGTATAAATCAAGTTAAGTAACAAATCTATAACCTCACATACCTATTTTTTGTTGTGAAAACATTTACGATCCACTCTTTCAGCAATTTTGGAATATACAATGCATTATTATGTATTATAGTCATCATTCTTTGCAAATGATCACTAAAGCTTATTCCTCCTGTGTAACTGAAATTTTGTACCCTTTGGTCAACATCTTCCATTCCCCATCCACACCTTCCACCCCACCAGCCTCTGGTAACCACTATTCTACTGCCTACTTTAATTAGTTTAATACTAATTAATACTGTAAGTGAGATCATATAGTATTTGTGTTCTGTGCCTGGTTTATTTCATTTGGCATAATATCCTCCAGGATTATCCATGTTGTCACAATTTTATTTCTGTGAAAAATGACATTGGAATTTCAATAGGAACTGGACTAAATCTGTAGATGCTTTGAGTTAGTATAGACATTTAACAATATTAACTCTTCTAATCCATGAACACAGGATACTTTTCCATTTATTCTTGTCATATACAATTTAATTAATCAATGTCATATAGTTTTTAGTATACAGGTCTTCCACCTTCTTAGTTAAATTTAATCCTAAGCATTTTATTTTGGGATTTTTTTATGCTATTGTGAATGGGACTGATTTCTTAGTTTCTTCTTCAGATATCTTGTTTTAGGGGTTACAATATTTTACTATTGAGCATAATGTTGGCTCTAGGCTTATCATCTATAGCCTCTATTGTATTGAGGTACATATATTCCATTCCTAATTTGTTAAGGGTTTTTATCATGAAAGAATGTTGAATTTTGTCAAATGCATTTTCTGTATCTAATGAGATAATCATACATTTTCTGCCCTTCATTCTGTTAATAATGAATATCACATTTATTAATCTGCATATATCAAACCATCCTTGCACCCCAGGCATAAATCCCACTTGATAATAGTGAATGATCCTTTGAATGTGCTGTTGAATTTGATTTGCCAGTATTTTGTTGAGGATATTTACATCTATGTTCATTAGGGATACTGACCTGTAATTTTCTTTTGTTTTCATGTCCTTGTGTGGCATTGGTATTAAGGTAATGCTGGCCTTACAAAATGAGTTTGGACGTGTTTTCTCTTTAATTTTTTGGAAGAGTTTGAGAAGCACTGGTATTAGTTCTTCTTTACATGTCAGAATTCAACAGTAAACATATCAGGTCCTGGGCTTTTCTTTGATGCAAGATTTTAAATTATTGATTCAATTTTCTTCCTTATTGTTGGTTTGTTCAGATTTTCTGTTTTGCCTTGATTAGGTCTTGATAGGTTGTATGTTTCTAGGAATGTACCAATTTATTCTAGGTTATCCAATTTGTAATCACATGATTGCTCATACTAGTCTCTTATGATTCATTGTATTGTGGTATCAGTTGTAATGGCTCCCTTTTAATTCTAATTTCATATATTTGAGTCTTCTCTCTTTTTTTCTTAGTCTAGCTAAAGATTTGTACATTTTATCTTTTCAAAAAACTAACTCGTAGTTTTGTTGATTTTTTTCTACCACCTGCCTAGTGTCTTTCATTTATTTTAATTTTATTATTTATTTATATCTTTATTATATATGTTATTTACTAAATATCTCTGCTCTGATCTTTATTATTTGTATTTTATTTTCTTCTACTAACTTTGGGCTTAGTTTGTTCGTTCTTTCTTTTCTAGTTCCTTGAGATGTAATAAATTGTTTATTTGAGATCTTTCTTTTTTTGATGTAGGCATTTATTGCTATAGTCTTCTCTCTTAAAACTACTTTTGTGACATTCCATAAGTTCTTGTATGTTGTGTTTTCATTTTCATTTGTCTTAGGATATTTTTAATTTCTCTTTTCATTTCTTCTTTATTGGTTATTCAGGAACATATAATTTAATTTACATATATTGGTAAATTTTCTAAAATTTCTCCTGCTACTGATTTATAGTTTTATTCCATTATAGTCAAAAAATACTTGATATTATTTCAATTTTCTTAAATTTATTAAGATTTGTTTTGTGGCCTAAGAGATTATTTATCATAGAGAATATTCTATGTGGCATTTTGTTTTGTTTTGTTTTGAGACAGAGTCTCGCTCTGTCACCCAGGCTGTAGTACAGTGACATGATCTCCGCTCACTGCAACCTCTGCCTCATGAGTTTAAGTGATTCTCCTGCCTCGGCCTTCCTGGTAACTGAGTAGCTGGGACTATAGGCACGTGCCACCACACCCAGCTAATTTTTTGTATTTTTAGTAAGGACGGGGTCTCACTGTGTTAGCCAGGATAGTCTCGATCTCCTGACCTCGTGACCTACCCGCCTATATTCTGTTTCTTTTTAATGGTAATGTTCTATTTATGCCTGTTAGATCCATTTGGCCTAAAATGTTGTTCAAATCTATTCTTGCCCTATTGATTTTTCTGTCCAACTAATCAATTTCTTAAAGTAGAATATTAAAGTACTCTATTATTGTTATATTGCACCCCATCTTACCCTTTGGATCTATTTATATTTGCTTATTTAGGCATTCCACTGTTGAGTGCATATATATATTTAAAATTGTTATATTATCCTGATAAATTTACTTTATCTTTAAATGATGATCTTCTTTGTCCTTTTTTTTTTCTTACCATTTTTTTCTGAAAGTCTATTTTGTTTGATATAAGTATACTTATTCCTGCTCTTTTGGTTACCATTTGTCTGGAATATCTATTTCCATCCCTTCACTCTCAATCTATGTGGGTTCTTAAGGCTAAATTTATTATAGGCTGCATATCATTGGATCTTGTTTTGTATTTTTTTAATCCATTCAGCTGTTCTATATTTTTTGACTGGAGATTTTAATTCATTTACATTTTGGAAATATAAGAACTTACTACTGGAATCTTGTTACTTTTTTCCCAAATGTTTTATAGTCATTTGTTCCTTTTTCCCTATCTTTCTCTCTTTCTTTGTGATTTGCTGTAGTTTTGTAGTAGTATACTTTGATTCATTTATCTTCTTTCTACATACTAGAGGTTTCTCCTTTATTGTTGCCATGAGATTTACATCAGAAATTGTATTGTTATAATATTCTTATTTAAGCTAATAGTACCTTAACTTCAATCACATATAGCGATTCTATACTTCTAGTGTTTCTTCCTCGCTTCACATTTTATGCTATTGATATCATACTCTACATCTATTTATATTTTACATCATTAACCAATTTTTTATAGCTATAGTTGTTTTTTAAACATTTGTCTTTTAACTTTTATACTAGCATTAAGAGAGATTTACCCACTACCTTTACAATATAAGGGTGTTGTAAATTTGATAATATATTTGGTTTTACCAATGAGCTTTATACTTTCATGTTTTCATATTGTTTTTTATAATTCTTTCATTTCAACTCAAAGAACTCCCTTTAGCATTTCTTGTAAGGCCAATCTTGTGGTAATAAACCCTCTCAGCTTTTGTTTGTTCCTGGAATGTCCCTTCATCTCTCCTCCATTCTGAATGATAGCTTTTTGAATAAGCCATCCCACTCCTTCCTGACTTGCAAGATTTCTGTTGAGATATTCATTTATGGCCTTATGGGAGATTCTTTATATGTGATTAATTTCTTCTCTCTTGCAGATTTTAAGATTCTCTTTTTGATTTTGCCTTCAACAATTAGATTATGACATATCTTGGAGTATTCTTTTTTCTCTTCATCTTACTTGAGCTCCTTTGAACTTCCTGAATCTATATGTCTATATCCCCCCCCCAATATTTGAAAACCCTTCACCAGTAATTATTTAAATAATCTTTCTGCTCCTTTCCCTTTCTCCTACCCTCCTGGTACCTCTATAATCTATATATTTGCATGTTTGATGGTGTTCTGTAGGTCTTTGTGCTTTCTTTACTCTTTTTCATTTTTTTGAAAAAAAAAAAAAAAAAAAAAAAAAATTAAGGGGGGTGGATCAGGTCTCATGACTGATGCTGGGTCTTCAGTGGAGGCCACAATTGGAAAGCCTGTTACCAGGGATTCTAGTGGGCATGGGCCTCTATAGTCCCCAAGTAGACTGGACTGTCTTCAGGACCTGGTCTGTATGGCTGGCACTGAGATAAAGGTCAACTTTAGGGTTTGAAGATGTCAGTTCTATTACCACATGTACTGAGGGATGTGGCTTCCCTTCACTGGATGGATTCCATAGCTAAGATGGTCTGAACTGAGATACAAGGTTATTTCAAGGTTGATCACCAAGAACAAAATCTTTAGGCCTGTCTCCAGGATCAAGAATCAGTATGTCTCCCAGTGATTTTCTGGGTAAGCAGACCCATTCTTAGACTGCAATTGAGAAATACTAGAGTCAATGCATAGGGTTATTTCAAGATCTACAATGAGACCAAGTTCAGAGTGTCACTATATAGGGGCTTACAGGGTGTGCCTCCTTCTGTTTCTCCAGGCAAGTGGAACTACTCTGATCCTGAAGACAGAAAGAGCCAGAAATGAAATCCAGGATCATGTGAGGATCCACTGTGGGAAAGAAATTGACAAACCTGTCATAAGGACTCAGATAGGCTTGTCTCCCTGTGGAAACTGTGCTTGGAAGAGCTGTTTCCAGAAAACAGCCAGGAGGGGCTACAATGAAGCTTCTGAGTTATTACAGAATCTACTATGGGATCAATGTTGGCAAGCCTGACCCAGTGACACCAATGTGTGAGACTCCCAGTGCAAGGACAGAATTACTCCCAGACCCTAGCTCCGAGGGGTCAGAGCTGAGATTCAGGGCCTTTTCAGAAACTGCTCTGGGACAGACTAGCAAGCCTGGAGAGGAGTGTCTCCTAGTATTCCCTGCATAAGAAAATTAACTCTGGGGATTTGGCAGAGTGGCTGGGGCCAAGAGAGGGTCTCTTCAGGATCTGCTATAGGACAGAGGCCAGCAAGCCTGTCCTGGTGCATCAGGCAGGCAAATATTCTTCTTGGTCCATGCACAAGCAATATAAAGTGGAACCACAACTGAGGGAGGCTGTAGCCTATTTACAGAGTAACTTTCAGGTCCACTGCAGAGACAGATGTCAGGAAGCAGACAGGCCTGTCTGTCCAGGAACTATAATATGTGATTCCTCCCAGATCTCTTAGCAGATGGTTTTGGTAGTTGCCTCAAGGCCAAATGCGGCTATAGGCAAACTCTTTGAAAATGGTGTTGTTTCTGCATCCAAAATTGGGAGCATAACTGGCGGGCCTGCCACCTAGGTGCAGATCTGTACTCTTAAACCAAACTTCTTAGATCTTGGGCTCCACAGGGAAGTTTTACAAGTGCCTACATGAATCCCAAGTCTCCCACAAAGAGACTTTTGTTTGTAGATGGATGCAGAATTCATGATGCCCTGGGGGGATAGAAGGGGGTGACCTCCTATTTCACCATCTTGCTGATATCACTGATTTATTAATAAAATTTTAAACAGCTGAAAAAACTAAGACACAGGGAGAGAAAGTAATTTGCCTAAGGTTATACAGCTGATAGGTAGAAGTAGTGGGATCTAAACCCAGGTAGTCAGACTTTCTTATGCACACCGTTAACCATTACATCCAACTGTTCTTCAGGCTTAGTTTTTAGGAATGAGACTTCTAAGACTCTAAGACATGTAAATACATTTTTCCATGTTGTACATAACCATGAAAAATGTTTAAGTTTATAGTTTATGTACTAGAGGAGAAATTTCTTTCACTAGTTTATGTAACTCTATTGAGCCACTTATGCATGCAATCATTCACCCACACAAAAATTATTTGTTGAAAATATATACTAAATAGTGGTAATAAAAATACAAAACACAGTTATTCCCTTCAAGTTATAGTCTAATATGTCAGGCAAAATTTCAGATAATAAATACTCTAAGTAATGTGATAGAACAAAATGAAATCCTATGGGAGTACATAAGAAGGACACCTATAGCAGACTGGAAAGACAGAGACTTCCAGAGAGTAGGAGTGATGCTTGAGCTGAGTCTTTAAGGATGGGTAGGAGTTGATGAAGCAAATACATGTTGGAAAGGCATTCTGGCTGGAGAAAAGCCATTAGCGGGGAACTTCAAGTAAATAAAGCAGTGCATCTAGAGCTCAATATTTAATAGAGGCAGGGGAGTAGAGATATTGAAAGATGAGCATGAAGAATTAAGTAGGATAAAATCAAAGAGGCTTGTACGTGTTATATGAATAGCTTGAGTATTGATGTGAAAGGAATGAGAAATCGTTACAGATTTTTGGCAAACGAATCACCTAATGAACTTTTATTAATGAGTTATAATGGAAGTCAAGAATGGATGAGGAAAGTAGTAGGTATAATTCAGATAGAAAATGATAAAACCTGATTTCTGGCAAGATGGCCAAACAGGAACAGCTCTGGCATGCAGCTCCCAATGAGAGTGATGCAGAAGGCAAATGGTCTCTGCCCTTCCAACTGAGGTACCTGGTTCATCTCATTGAGACTGGTTAGACAGTGGGTACAGCCCAAGGAGAGCGAGCCAAAGCACAATGGGGCATCGCCTCACTGGGGAAGTGCAAAGGGCAGGAGAACTCCCTATCCTAGCCAAGGAAAGCCACTAGGAACTTTTCCCAGCACTCTGGCACTCTGGCTCAGACACTGTGCTTTTCCCAGTCTTCACAACCTGCAGACCAGGAGATTCTTTCCAGTGGCTACAATGCCAGCACCCTGAGTTTTCAGCATGAAACTGGGCGGCTGTTTAGGAAGACACCGAGCTAGCTGCAGCAATTTTTTTTTCTTGAACTCCCAACCTCAGGTGATCCGCCCGCCTTGGCCTCCAAAGTGCCTGGATTACAGGCGTGAGCCACCACGCCCAGCCAAGCAATTTTTTTCATACCCTAGTGGTGCCTGGAACACCAGTAAAACAGAATCGCTCATTCTCCTGAAAAAGGGGGCTGAAGCCAGGAAGCCAAGTGATCTGGCTCGGCAGGCCCCAACCCCACAAACACCAGCAAGCTAAGATCCACTGGCTTGAAATTCTCACACCCAGCACAGCAGTCTGAGCTTGACCTGGGACTTTTGAGCTCAGTGGGAGGAGAGGCGTCTGCCATTACTGAGACTAGAGTAGGCAGTTTTAACCTCGTCTGTGTAAACAAAGTTGCCAGGAAGTTTACACAGTGACTAGGCAGAACCCATGACAGCTCAGCAAGGCCACTGCAGGCAGACTGTGTCATTAGACTCCCTTCTAGCTGGGCAGGGCATTTCTGAAAAAAGGCAGCAGCTTCTCAGGGACTTATAAATAAAGCCCCCATCTTCCTGGGACAGAGCACCTTGGAAAAAGGGCAGTTGTGGGTTCAGTTTCAGCAGACTTAAATGCCCCTGCCCAGCAACCTAAAGGAAGCAACAGTTCTCCCAGCACATTGCTTGAGCTCTGATAAGGAACAGACTGCCTCCTCAAGTGGCTCTCTGACCACCATGTATCCCAACTGGGAGACATATCCCAGCAGGGGTTGACAGACATCTCATACAGGAGAGCTCTGGCTGGCATCTGGCAGATACCATCACCGATCCTTCTGGGACGAAGCTACCAGAGGAAGGAACAAGCAGAAATCTTAGCTGTCCTGCAGCCCCCACAGTGATTCCCCAGCAAGCTGGTTCTGGAGTGGACCTCCAGCAAATTCCAGCAGACCTGCAGCAGAGGGGCCTGACTGTTAGAAGGAAAACTAATAAACAGAAATAAATAGTTTCAACATGAACAGAAAGGATGTTCAATCAGAGACCACATCCAAAGGTCACCAACTTCAAAGAACAAAGGTAGATAAATCCATGAATATGGGAAGAAACCAGTGCAAAAAAGGCTGAAAACTCCAAAAACCAGAACACCTCTTCTCCTCCAAGGGATCACAACTCCTAACTAGCAAAGGAACAAAACTGGATGGAAAATGAGTTTGACAAATTGACAGAAGCAGACTTCAGAAGGTGGATAATAACAAACTTCTCCGAGGTAAAGGAGCATGTTCTAACCCAATGCAAGAAAGCTAAAAACCCCTTGAAAAAAAGTTAGATGAAATGCTAACTAGAATAACCAGCACTGAGAAGAACATAAATGACTTGATGGAGCAGAAAAACACAGCACGAGAATTTTGTGAAGCATATACAACTTTTAATAGCCAAATAGATCAAGCAGAAGGAAGGATATCAGAGACTGAAGATCAACTCAATGAAATAAAGCAATAAGGCAAGATTAGAGAAAAAAGAATGAAAATAAATGAAAAAAGTCTCCAAGAAATGTGGGATTATGTTAAAAGACCTAATCTACATTTGATCGGTGTACCTGAAAGTGACAGAGAGAATGAAACCAAGGTGGAAAACAATCTTCACGATATTATCCAGAAATTCCCTAACCTAGCAAGGCAGGCCAACATTCAAATTCAGGGAATACAGAGAACCCAAGAAAGATACTCCTTGAGAAGAGCAACCCAAAGACACGTAATTGTCAGATTCACCAGAGTTGAAATGAAGGAAAAAAATACTAAGGGCAGCCAGAGAGAAAGGTTGGGTTACCTACAAAGGGAAGCCCATCAGACTCACAGTGAATCTCTCACCAGAAACCCTCCAAGCCAGAAGAGAGTGGGGGCTAATATTCAACATGCTTAAAAAAAAGAATTTTCAACCCAGAATTTTATATCCCGCCAAACCAAGCTTCATAAGTGAAAGGGGAATAAAATCCTTTATGGATAAGAAACTGCTGAGAGATTTTGTCACCACCAGGACTGCCTTACAAGAGCTCCTGAAGGAAGCACTAAACATGGAAAGAAACAACCAGTACCAGGCACTGCAAAAACATACCAAATTGTAAAGACCATCAACACTATGAAGAAAACACATCAACTAACTGGCAAAACAACCAGCTAGCATCAAAATGGCATGATCAAATTCACACATAACAATATTAACCTTACATGTAAATGGGCTACATGCCCTAATCAAAAGACGCAGACTGGAAAATTGGATAAAGAGTCAAGACCCATCAGTGTGCTGTATTCAGGAGACCCATCTCATGTGCAAAGTCACATATAGACTCAAAATAAGGGGATGGAGGAAGATTTACCAAGCAAACGACAGCAGAAAAACCAAGGGTTACAATCCTAGTCTCTGAAAAACAATGCTTTAAACCAACAAAGATCAAAAGAGACAAAGAAGGGCATTACGTAATGGTAAAGGGATCAGTGCAAAAAGTAGAGCTAACTATCCTAAATATATAGGCATCAAATACAGGAGCATCCAGATATATAAAGCAAGTTCTTAATGACCTACAAAGAGACTTAGACACCCATGCAATAATAGTGGGACACTTTCACACCCTACTGTCAATATTAGACAGATCAACGGAGACAGAAAATTAACAAGGATATCCAGGTGTTGAACTTAGATCTGGACCAAGAGGACCTAATAGACATCTCCACTCCAAATCCACAGAATATACATTCTTCTCAGCACATTACACTCATTCTAAAATTGAACGCATAATTTGAAATAAAACACTCCTCAGCAAATGCAAAAAACAGAAATCATAACAAACAGTCTCTCAGACCACACTGCAATAAATTAGGACTCTGGATCAAGAAAATGACTCAAAACTGCTCAACTACATGGAAACTGACTAACCTGCACAAATCCAGGATATGTTTTTTTGAAAAGATCAACAAAATAGATACACCGCTAGCCAGACTAATAAAGAAGAAAAGAGAGAAGAATCAAATAGATGTAATAAAAAATCACAAAGAGGGTAGCACTACTAATCCTTCAGAAATACAAACTACCATCAGAAAATACTAAATACACCTCTATGCAAATAAACCAGTAAATCTAGAAGAAATGGATAAATTCCTGGACACTTACACCCTCCCAAGACTAAATGAGGAAGAAACTGAATCTCTGAATAGACCAACAACAAGGTCGGAAATTGAGGCAGCAATTAATAGCCTACCAACTGAAAAAAGTCCAAGACCAGATGAGTTCACAGCCAAATTATACCAGAAGCACAAAGAGGAGCTGGTATCATTCCTTCTGAAACTATTCCAAACAATACAAAAAGAGGGAATCCTCTCTAACTCATTTTATGAGAACAACATCATTCTGATACCAAAACCTGGCAGAGACACAAATAAAAAAGAAAATTTCAGGCCAATAGCCATGATGAACATTGATGCAAAAATCCTCATTAAAATACTGGCAAACTGAATTCAACAGCACATCAAAAAGCTTATCCATCATGATCAAGTTGGCGTCATCCCAAGGATGCAAGGCTGGTTCAACATACGCAAATCAATAAACATAATTCATCACATAAATAGAACTCAAGAAAAAAACCCACATGATTATCTCAACAGATGCAGAGAAGGCCTTCAACAAAAATTCAACAGCTCTTTATGCTAAAAACTCTGAATAAACTAGGTATCAATGAAACATATCTCAAAATAATAGGGCTATTTATGACAAGCACACAGCCAATATCATACTGAATGGGCAAAAACTGGAAGTATTCCATTTGAAAACTGGCACAAGACAAGGTTGCCCTCTCTCACCACTCCTATTCAACATCATATTGGAAGTTTTGGCCAGGGCAATCAGGCAAGAAAAAGAAATAAGGGCACTCAATTAGGAAAAGAGGAAGTCAAATTTTCTCTATTTGTAGACAGCATGATTGTATATTTAGAAGATCCCATTATCTGAGCTCAAAATCTCCTTAAGCTGATAAGCAACTTCAGCAAAGTCTCAGGATACAAAATCAATGTGAAAAAGTCACAAGCATTCCTATACACCAATAACAGACAGAGAGCCAAATCATGAGTGAACTCCCATTCACAATTGCTACAAAGATAATAAAATACCTAGGAATACAAGAAACAAGGGATGTGAAGGACCTCTTCAAAGAGAACTACAAACCACTGCTCAAGGAAATAAGAGAGAACACAAACAGATGGAAAAACATTCCACGCTTTTGATTGGGAAGAATCAATATTGTGAAAATGACCACATTGGCCAAAGAAATTTATAGATTCAATGCTATCTCTAGAAAGCTACCACTGACTTTCTTCACAGAATTGGAAAAAACCACCTTAAACTCCATAAGGAATCAAAAAAGAGCCTGCACAGCCAAGATAATCCTAAGCAAAAAAACAACAACAACAAATAAAAAAAACACACAAAAAACAAAGCTAGAGGCATCACACTACCTGACTTCAAACTATACTACAATGCTACAGTAATCAAAACAGCATGGTGCTGGTACAAAAACAGAGATGTAAATCAATGGAACAGAACAGAGGCCTCAGAAATAATACCACACATCTACAACCATCTGATTTTTGTCAAAACTGACAAGAACAAGCAATGGCAAAGGGATTCCCTATTTAATAAATGGTGTTGGGAAAACTGACTAGCCATGTGCAGAAAACTGAAACTGGATCCATTCCTTATACCTTTTACCAAAATTAACTCAAGATGAACTAAATATTTAAACATGAGACATAACAGTATAAAAACCCTACATGAAAACTAAGGCAATACCATTCAGGACATAGGCATGGATAAGGACTTCATGACTAAAACACCAAAAGCAATGGCAACAAAAACCAAAATAGACAAATGGGATCTAATTAAACCAAAGAGCTTCTGCACACAAAAGAAACAATCATAAGAGTGAACCGGCAACCAACAGAATGGGAAAAAATTTTTGCAATCTATCCATCTGACAAAGGGCTAGTATCCAGAATCTATAAAGAACTTAAACAAATTTCCAAGAAAGAAACAAATAATTCCATCAAAAAGTGGGCAAAGGATATGAACAGACACTTCTCAAAACAAGACATTTATGCAGCCATCAAACATACAAAAAAAAAGCTCACCTTCACTGGTCATTAGAGAAATGCAAATCAAAACCACACTGAGCTACCATCTCATGCCAGTTAGAATGGCTATCATTAAAAAATAAGGAGACAATGGATGCTGCAGAGGATATGCAGAAATATGAATGCTTTTACACCGTTGGTGGGAGTATAAATTAGTTCAACCATTGTGGAAGACTGTGGCGATTTCTCAAGGATCTAGATCTAGAAATACCATCTGACCCAGCAATCTCATTACTGGTTATGTACCCAAAGGATTATAAATCATTCTATTATGAGGATACATGCACATGTATATTTACTGTGGCACTGTTCACAATAGCAAAGACTTGGAACCAGCCCAAATGCCAATCAATGATAGCCTGGATAAAGAAAACGTGGCACATATACACCATGGAATACTATGCAGCCATAAAAAAGGATGAGTTCATGTCCTCTGCAGGGACATGGGTAAAGCTGGAAACCATCATTCTCAGTAAACTGACACAAGAACAGAAAACCAAACACCACATGTTCTCACTCATAAGTGGGTGTTGAACAATGAGAACACATGGACACAGGGATGGGAATATCACACATGGGGATCTGTCAGAGGGGTGGGGGACTAGGGGAGGGATAGTAGGGAATGGGGGTATTATAGGGGAGGGATAGCATTAGGAAAAATACCTAATATAGGTGACAGGGTGATGGAAGCAGCAAACCACCATGGCACATGTAAACCTATATAACAAACGTACACGTTCTGCACATGTACCCCAGAACTTAAAGTATAGTTAAAAATAAAATAAGAGAAGCAAAAAAAAAAAAAAAA
>NW_022436942.1:18015505-18271881 GCF_009761245.1 Sapajus apella
AAAGTAAAAGAAATGGTAGTTCCAGTGGCAATGGGTAGAGGTTTGAGAATTGATTAGATGAAAGCTTCTTGCTATGGAGGAAAGAAACTTTGATTCTCTGGCTATCCAAGGTTAACATGTTAATCACAGATTTCTGGCTATCTGTGTCTTATAACCCGAGAATAAGTTAGTCTACGGTAGAAGATGATAACACCAACATTCAGAAACAAACAGAAGACCTAGATGAACAGAAACCTTAGTCGAAAGGTTACTAGCAAATTGCTTTTTCCATAAGCAAATGTGCACTTTCCTTTTTCTTGTAACCAAGAATCCTTGAATAATACAAGCAGAAAAAAGCTCAACATCTGCTTTCAGACCAAGGATTACGATAAAACCTGACTCTGTGGAAACCTCAACTTATTATTCTTTCCCCTGCTACTTACTTGGTAAGTTTGAGTTGTCAGTGTTTCCAAATAGTCAAAGGGTGTTTCACCAGATACTGTCTCTGGTGTTTGTCTCTTCTCCTTGTGCCATTAGCTTCCTTTTCCCAGTTTTCATGATCAAATGACATATTTATTTATTCAGTAATTGTTTAATAAATGCCTACTACTCTAGGCACACAGAATAAAACAGTGAAAAAAAAAGTCCTAGCTCTCACCGAGCTTACACTTTAGTGAAGTTGTATAACGTAAACAAAAAGTATAAAGAAACTGGGACTCACCTATAGAACATAGTTGATTTTCAGGTATGCGTTCTCATGTTACTCCTTTAAACTCACCTTACTTTGAAACATTGCTCAATCTTTTTATAGCCCTCCCACTTCTACCCTTTTTTGGCCACCTGTTACAAATCATAAGCCATGCATATTTCCTTGCTAATTACTTCTGTCCCATCATGCTTATAATGCTATATATTCTAGTATTATCTCTTAGATACCTTATGTACCTGGATAATTAACCTCTTAAGACTCAACTAACTCATCCAAAAAATAAGGGGTTTTACATAAGTATTAAATAAAATAATTCATGTTGGGAGCTCAGCGTAGTGATGGACTCACAGTTATACTTCTTAGATAGGTTGTCGATTATAATGATGATAAGGAGATAATGAAAGAAAATTATTGCTTAGTAGGCTTTAGAAATTATTATATCTCTTGGACTAAATTAAGAAGCCCACATTTTTTTCTGTAAAGGGCTAGATAGTAAATATTTTAAGTTTTGTAGGCCATATATACTGTGACATCTCAGCTCTGCTATTAGTGTGAGAACAGTCCATAAATAAACAAATGGACATAACTATATTTCAATAAAACCTTACTTATGAAAATAACTGGTGAGTCAGATTTGGCCTGCAGGTTATAGTTTGTCAATCCCCGTACCCGACCATAAAATTTCCAAACTCAGGCGAGTTTTTTGTAACGAATTAATGCAATCTAGAGAATTCAATACCTTTTGTTCAAAAACTTTTAGCTGACTTCCAAAAGACACTAACTTGCTTTAGTAGCAATTAATTCACATAAAGAAAAACATGAAACTATGAGCTAAACCAAATAGAAAATACAGAATAAGCCCTTGCATACTTTAAATATGACTTAGAATTACACTGTAAATTCTAAAAGTTCTAAAGAGTTAAAGATCATAAGCGAGGGTTTTAAAGAAACAGAGTGTCACCCTGAGGTTATGCCTAACTGCTGATGGCAAAAGTGATTTAGATGAAATTTTATATTCTGAATGTAAAAGTTATGGCTCATAATTTGTGATATTTAAGAGGAAAGTAATATGTAGTAGTATAAATATATATAAGCCAGTTTTTACTAGTTTTTTTTTTTTTTTAAAGTGGGGGTGCTTAACAAATCAACTCTTTTTTCTCCTAAAAATAATTTTTAATCCATGGTGCCATTTAACTATAGATAGCATCTACAAATCGAGGGCATACAGTATTCCTTTCATGAAGAAATTTGTAATATTATACATTTTATAAAAGTACAGTTAAAGCTTAGGAATGTATTCATGTTTATCCAGCACTGTTTAAAAGAAAGAAACTGATGCTGGAAGACCTGAGTATTTTAGCACCTAATGTGGTAGACACAGTGATGAAGGAAGGAAGAATACTTATCCAAGCTTGAATAAAATGTTCCTTAAGAATAACAACTCTCTTTAATCAGATATGGTTTTCATCAACCTATCTCTCAATTTTTTATGTGATTTTCCAGATACCAGATTGTGTTCCCATGATCTTGAATTAATAACTACTTATCAAAGGTCACCTTTGATTCTGGCCCCTTAATAAGCATTTTATATGAGTTAAGTCATGACAATTTAATGAAATGGGATGATTATGTTTATTTTATACATGGGGAAACTGAGGATAAATATATTGGCCAAGGTTACAAAGCTAGTAAGTGGTAGATCTTAATTCAAATCTAGGGCTAAAATAATACAGGCTAATGCCCATACTATTAACCACTGCTCATTCTAGTCACAGGAAAGAAAAAGACCACCCACTGGAAACTATTAAATGGTTTTTCTGTGTGATAAGCTCAGCTCTTTTCAGCTTGGCTTATTTGAATTAGTTGCTAAGCCTATAAATCCGGGACTCGTCTTTGAACTCCAGGTGTCCCAGCCAACATTCCACTAAGCCATACACCATCAGAGTGGTTAATTTTGGTAATGTTCCGAAAGGTTAAATAAATACAAAGTTCAAGGGAGTACATATTCTAGAACCAAACTGCCTGAGCACATATCCCAATATTCCTACTTACCATCTGTGTGGTCTTGGAGAGGTTACTTAAGCCTGAGTTTATTCATCTATAAAATGGGACTTCTATTTGAATTTGTCTCATATAGTCATTGAGTGAATTAAATGACACAATCCATGCAAAACACATAGCATAGCACTTAGGACACAGTTACTCAACTTAAGCAACAATTAGTATCTTTGAAAAAAAACCAAAAAACAGCTATGACTCAGGTAATTGAGTGGCATTGTTGAAAGACAATCTCTTTGATGTGTCTCTCTACCATAACAAGGCTGAAATGATTTGACTTTTTTGCTTTGAGTAAGACATATACCTATGGCAAAACACATATAATAATGAAGTTTTCAGTTTTTAAAATGTCCTTCATTTTCCCCTTGACCTGCCCAGTAAACTTTAGACAGTATAGTAAAATGCAAGATGTACTGCCTAAATGGCATTTCAAACTATACACCAAAAGTTGGAGATTGGATAAGCCAACCTAGTTTTCCCCCACCTCCCACACACACTTAATGGAAGAGTCGGTTCCATCATAAGGTTCACTACAACATTTTTTGGTATTAGAATTATTTAAATATGGTGAAATCTATCCTTCAGGACTACTTGCTTCAGTTATGGAAACCAGAAAATGAATTTACCCAGGGGAAGCCAGATTAATAGTATACACACTTAGGAATTACATTTAAAAATTGACTTGGGAGGGTGCAATCCTCTAAGACTGCCACTAATGCCACACCAACCCTACTTGGTCAGATCAGCCAGTTCTAAAGCCTGCCATACAGCAGCTGTATTACATATGCAAATGAGCCTGAACTTGAAAAGATTAACGAAATAGCTAATTCAGTCCGATTTGCTTTGAGATTTGGGAGCCAATCTTCCAGATAAATATGAAACTAACTGGACACTTTCTCTAATCGGAACCTAGCCTTTATGACTGATTCTGTTTTTGACATTTTTCTAAGTATGCTCTTAGAAATAGCAGTTCGAATAAATAGGATTGCTTGAAATAAATAACTAAATAAAATGGCATTGCTGCCAGTGGTGTGCCTTTTTTTCTCTCCAGAACCTATAGTATAATTTTGAATTTTATAAAAAATTACAACGTTATTGTGCAAATAAAAGAACTAAAAGAGATGATGACAATGTGCCATTTGAAGGTGTCAGGTTTTTTAGATTCTAATCATATAGCATAAATTAATAGTTTTGTTGATTCAGCCATGTAGCTTAAAACTACTCCCTGAGTAGACCATGAAGCCAGTATTATTACATTCAAAAACGCAAATCAAATAACTGCCTTGACCAAAAACAAAATTTTAAAAAATTATTTAGAATTTCTTTTTCTCTTAGCTGGGTGTGGTGGCACGTGCCTGCAGTCCCAGCTACTCAGGAGGCTGAGGCATAAGAATCCCTTGAACCCCAGAGGCAGAGGTTGCTGTGGGCCAAGATTGTGCCACTGCACTCCAGCCTGGGTAACAAAAAAAAAAAAAAAAAAAAAAAAAGCCTTTTTTTCCCTGAAAATATTTATATATTGATGAGTATTTAGGTTTATTAATATTAAAAATACACTTTAGGTATATTTTACCATACACCTAAATTTTTAATTTACTTCTGCTGCTGTTTTGGGCCTTCCTTCCTTTCTTCCTTTCTTTCTTCTTTCCTCCCTTTCTTCCTTTCTTCCCTTTCTTTACTTTTTTCTTTTCATTGTAAATATTTTCTGGAGTATAAATTACAAGCATTTCAGTATAATCAATATATTTTAATAAGTTTTAATGTACTCTTTGTAGCTTGTTATACTTTGAGTGTCCCCACCAAAATTCATGTTGGAATCTTAATTCCCAATGCAGCAATGTTGGGAGGTGGAATCTTTAAGACATGGGGGTCTAAAGAGAGGCATTTGTGTCATGGAAGAGCCACCCTCATGAGTGGTTTAGTGCCATTCTTGCAGTAGTGAGTGAATTTTTACTCTTGTGACACATTATTAATTCTCATTGTAATAAATTTGTTCCTATGAAAGCAAATTATTATAAAATGAGAACACCCTTCCTGTATTTCCTCCATTTTACATGCTTGGTTTCCCTTCCATTTCTCTGCCATGTTATGATGCAGCACAAGGCCCTCACCAGTTGAGCAGATGCTAGTGCCAAGCTCTTGGACTTACCAGACATCAGAATCATGAGACAGCTAAATCTCTTTTTTAAAAAAATAAATCACCTGGACTCAGGTATTCTGGGCTGAAACACAGCTTATGGCATTTTCTAATGCCTCTGTAAGCACCTTTATAAATAATATTATTGATCACTGGACTAGCAAAACTTTACTCATCCTTTGAGTCCTAATTTAAATCTAACCTCCTTTATAGAACTGTCTCTAATCACCTCAGCCTGAAAGACATATTTCTTCAATCAGTCTCTCAGAGCACATAGTTTCTGCCCATGAGCTTCTTTATCTTTTACTTTCCCTCTCTATTAATAGCTTAATTTTCTGATTACTTGTTCATTTATTCACGTATTCATTCATCTTTTAATAAATATTTTCTAAGTACATTCCATTTGTCAGTCATTGTGCTAAAACGTGAAGATTCATAAATCAAGAATCAGCATTTGGTTTCAAAGATTACATATTTTAATAGGTAAACAAATTTTTACAATATTAAATTACATATACAATAGTTACTTTTTAATAAGGATATTATATAGAACACAATAAGAGAAACAGAAGTCTGAAACGCTATCTTTGTCAAGGGGCATCAAGGAAAGAATCACAGAGAAAAGGGATAAGTAGCAGTTTGCTAGGTTGAAAAGTTGAGAAAATCTTTCCATAGCAAGAGATAGGAAGTAGTAAAACAGCATGAGAATTTTGAAAAGTTGACACATTTTCACTACTATTTCATTCCTTGCCTCAGATGCATTACTTCCCACTAGCTGCTTTCTCAGAAGAAATCAGGCTTTCTCTGTTCATACTTCAATAGAAATGTAGTTATAAGTGCCTATCTGAAAAGGACTCTGTAAGTAAACTAGACATTTGTATTCCAAATATCGGAGTAATTAAATGCCCCTTCAAGTGAGACAACGCATTTACATGCCTTCATTTGGAGGGTATTGCTCAAAAACTGAGAAACCTAATGTTGTTTGAAACAAAACTATCAAGTCACACCCTCTGAAAAAAAAAAAGATGTATACAACAGATGTCAGGACTAGACACTAATCTTTTTGTAAAAGATCTACGCAGTAGCATAAGAAAAAACGCCTTGCTTAACCAGAATGCTCAAATTGTCCATGAGAGAGAGTTACCTGGAAATTCCTTTGTTTCACCACCTTTAGATGGAAATACAAGTATACTTCTTCTCTTTTGGAATGAAGTGTACCACAGATTCCTAAACCTTTGTTAGTAGGTAGAGATCTCAACATTTGTTCCTGTTTTTGCACTTCGGTTACTACTGGGAAGTACCAAAAATACACAAAGAACATTGGGTCAGTAGCCTCAAGGAAAATAAATTGAGTTCATGAGTAAATCACTAATAAAATCCTATTTGTGTGTGTATGAAAGCTAAGTGAACAAGGAAAAAATACAATTTGGAGAATTGGATTTCTGCTAATTTAAAGTGACAGGTGAGATGGGAGGGAGAGTTCTATCATTAAACTCCATCCTGGTTAGATATTATCTGTCACATCAATTCTTTTAAGCTTTACCTATAGCTATGATGGCCATATTTTTCTCAACTAAAAATCTGGACATATAAACCAACCAAACATTTTTTTTTTCAATTTATAGCTTATTTTTTATTTTTTAAATTTTTGTGGGTACATAGTATATATACATACTATATTTATGTGTGTGTGTGTGTGTGGTGTATATATTCATCAAAATAGGCATATATATTTTATCAAAACACAGATGTTTTGATGAATGAAAAATATATTTAAAGGAAGCACTTTTAGAAGATTTAAAAAGTCACATTTTTCAGATATCTGCCAATTTAGTTCTTTTGACAGAAGAAATTATGTTCTAAGTGAAGCAACTCCAAGATAAAAATTTGTGCTCAAGCGATTGATTCAGGAAGCTCCCCGGGAGCACCATGGAAGGGGAATAGGGGAAACAGAACAATGAAGAGGAAAAACGTATGTGAGGGTGCAATCTCCAGGCCCCTCAAGGGTGTTCAGACGGATCCAGGGGATTTATCGAGTGTGAGTTATGCCTCAAAGTTGTTCTGACAAAAATAAGGGAGGAGGGCTTTGATATCTCAGCACCCACTGCATTAGCACCACCTGAAGGCTCATGAATGTTCTAAGTACTCTTGGCTCTCTAGGGATGTAGTCAATGTGTTCTGTGGCAGCATGAGGACAGTTCACCAAAAAAAGACACAGGTGCTGCCTATAGGAAACAAGAGGTAGCGTATTTTTGAAAAAAAAGAGAGAAAAAAAGGATGGAAAGGAAAAAAAGGAAAGAAAAAATAAGAGTGAAGGAGGAGAAGAAAAATACAAAGAAAAGTAGGAGAAAGAAAAAAATGAAGGGTCATGACTTCTAAATGGGGCACTGATACAGGCTTACATGAAATAAGGGAAATCCAGGAAAATTTCATATGTGTAATCTGATACCTATTTCATTTCTCCTTACCTGCCTTGCCTGCCATTTGGGGAAATTTAGTTATTAACACTATCAACCTCAGCAAACAGGGAGGCTAAAGTAGATGCACAGATAAAGTGCAAATCACCACACACCACACTTTATGCACATGCCGTGGGCTATTCTTTTCTCGCACCTTGGTGTCTGTGAATAACGTATTCTAAAGAATTCTGTCCAGATCAATTAGCACAACCCTGTTATGAATAGTGATTGACTCTTGCCATTTTGTTTTGAATGCTTTCTAAAATCAAAATTCTGCAACCCACATTGGGTCTTCTTGTCATTTGCATGAAGCGATTGTGCTTCTGTATGAAATAGGCAGGTATGTATTAGTTTGATTTCTCATAGCGGGGAGAATCATAAGGTAATTGGCATGCTCTGATGCTCCAAGATAGCTTAAAAGTTATCTCTGCTTTTCTTGACATTGATGAAACAAGACTATATCCACAGGCAATGGCTCAAGGTCACACTTTGGATTTTCCTTCATCTTTGATTTTCCTTCATTCGATCTCTGCACTTTATATTGGTAAAAATGAGCTCAGTTTGTACTGAATGACCCATCTTAATGAATACTGATGTTGTGTAACTTCTCATATGCGTAGCTCTATCAGACATTTACATGACAGTTTCTAATGGATAGAGCAGGTTAGAATATAATGGTTCTATGAATTCTTTTCTGCTCATGGAGCTGAGAATGTCTGCCAGTTTCAGTAAGGATTTTTAAAAAGCAATTCTATGTTCTGATAAAGTTCTGTGCCTCAAACCTTTTCTTTCTGTTATATCCTCAAAGCATACATTTCAATATATTTAATGCATGTGAAAATACTACATACATGTAGAGTTCTCAATTAATATAAAGCATTTATAATGTCAAAGAAAGTAGTCAAATAAAACTTGAAAATTAATTGTACTTGTCAAACTTAGGGTGCCTTAGACAGTAGCTAGTACATAGTAATTGACAAAATTAAGTGTAGCATTGTTGCTATTACTGTTATTATTTACATTATCATTTAGATTTTCTTTTTTATTATCTCTGCATGGTTCTTTCCACTGTTTTATATCACTCGGGCTCCACTTTTCAAAACTGAACTATTTGGCCATTAGTGCCTAAATAAATCTTTGCTCTTTTAAAAGAAATAAAGTAATGCTGTAATACCTTCCAATTTTCATAGCTTTCTTTACAAGGGACTTTTTAACATACTACTTAGGATAACATTTCAAAGAGTTAATAAATCTTTGAAGCCTTTTATTTTTCAAGCTGTATTTCATGTGTCTTTTATTACATATAGAACATTATGCTATGACTGCAGAACAGTGATGCTGTGAATTCTGCAGTTCTTGAATTGCCCTTGAAATAAGTCTAAGTCTTCTTGCATTATTACTGCAGGCTTTCAAATCAGAAAAAAAAAAAAAAAAAGTCACTGGATTAGAGGACCCTTACCACATCTTCTTATTGACACTTTATCTGAGTGCATATGAGCTATCACACAAATCTCCACTAAACACAAATGAAAGTTCTGAAATGGGAAAATAATGGTTGATGTATTCAGTTGCTTGCTGGGATGTGCTTCCCTGAGGCTTGCCAGGCAGGTGGAGGGGAGATGGTGGGCCTGCGCTCCCAGCAGCCATGCCTCATGACTCTGCTTGCTCAACCTCATCTCTGCTCCAGTGGATAGACCCCCATCTGCAGACCCCTTAGATTCTGATACTCTTCTCAATTATTATTTCCTTGGCTCCTGACTCAAGCATGATTATTATCCTTCTGCTGTAGGGCTCTGTAGACTCTGACCTCAGAAGTCTCTTTCTCTCTCTTTGGCTTTTTCTCATAGAAAACCATATGAATCTGTAATCTTGTTCCCTCATCTCTCTTTCCATGCCCTGATCCCAGAAGAACTAACCCCAGATACATGTAATCTTGAATTCTTTGAGGTTGGCTATCACCTGGAGAGCTTGGTAGAAATATGGATGATGAATGTCCCAATTCATTAGGTCTTGGGGGATATAGAAATCTGTATGATTAAAAAACTTCCCAGTTAATCCTGATGTAGACTCAAGTTTGGAATCTCTATTTTACATATAATTAGCATATCAGTTTTCCTAATTCATGGTTCAGAAAATGCCAAGTTCCTTCTCAAAATACTTTGATATTTCTTCAATGTGTACAAAACAAAATCAAACTTCCAACTGGTATGTATGGTCACCATAATTTGGCCTCAGCAAATGCTATTTGCCTTTCTTTCCATTACTCCTTTGTACATATGTACCATAAACTTGAGCCAAATTCTTCACAAGGCATTCCAGAGGCTTACCAGCCTACGGCACGTAACAGGTGCCTTGCCTTCCACCTGGAACACCCTCCTCCTACCTCCAGCAACTGTTGAAAAGTCTCCCCATCTTTTAAGAGTCAATTCAAACTCTGCATTGGAGTCTTGTCTAACCTTGATCCCTCTCCTTTACCCCCCAGAGAGAAAGTTTATTTATTCAGTCAAAAAGTATTTATTTAGAAGCAACCACATATGCCTGGTGATGATGAAAGCCCCAATGACACAGTGCCTCATAAAACTGAGTTTTCACATAGCTTACAGTCTAGCAGATTTATGCCCTTAAAGCCTTATAGCACTTGGTCTGTGCCTTTCTTCTACTACTGACCTTGTATAACAGTTATTTGTGTGCATGTCCTGAATTCTCTCTTAGACTGTAAGTTCATCTCTATGTGCCCTGCAGCATCTGCCTTGGGGTTATACACATGACTGGTCCTCATCAAAGTGTGATCGGAGTGAATTGAATTCCTCCACAGGGATGAACGCAAAGTAGATGCTCAACATTGATTGACATTAGGCACTTCAACTACTGCAGATTGTTCTCTGCAATAGAAAAATATGTTTTATGGATACCAAAGCAGAACAAAACAAGAAAAATATTGCTAAATTTCCAAAACAAAATGTGTTTCCTTAAAGCATCCCTAATATTAGGATCTGAAACTAGAATACTTTGAATTACACTTCAGAGGAAGGCACTGAAATAATTACAAACCCTTGTATGATTTATCAGCCACATTGGTGAACTGAGATAAGAGAATATACCCAAGGTGTACCATGTCAGCTTATTTCTCAAGAGAAAAAGCTCAGGAGTTTTCTTTCTTGAAAACCTCAAGATAGGCAAGCCCAAGAAGAAATAATAGTAATAAAAAAGCCTTGGAAGTATGTGACTGGCCTCTAAATTCTGCAATAAATGTGCTTTGTTGAACATTAGTGTCAGCATATCATAACGTCAGCTCATTTGATGTGGCATAACTCCCGTAAGTCTTTTTAAAATGTCAAAATACAGGCTATAGTTCTCTCTTTCCTGTGGAGGAAATAGGAAATAGTAATAAATTTCTCTACTGTATGTAGGCTGCTGGACAGGTCTGTTTCTAGGCTCCCAGGCTGGTTGTCAAGCAGTTGTACCTCTGAGGAACATGAAATGTCGTTCCATGGGCATCTAATGATTGGTCCCCTGGCTTTGCTAAAAGACAAAAAGGCAAAGTTCCCAGCAACAAGCAGGGAGTGGAGGGCAGGGAAAACCTGAGGGAACGCCTCTGCTCTACAACGGGTTCTGCCTACATGGCGCTTCTGTGCCCAGCATAGTGTTGGGCAAATAGCAGAAGCCCAACGAATACTTGCTAACAGGTGGATGTTGAATGAATCCTAGCTTATAACTGCTAGAATATACGGAGGCTGTGTCAGAGGCTGAAAGGATCCTTTAGAAACCTCCGGAGCTTGTCCATAGGAGTATCCAAGCAATGGAGCGTCCAAAGAAGTCCAAAGGAACATGTGTCAATATATATCACCACTGTTCCTTCTCCAATCTGTTTAGAAAATTCTATCATTCTAGCAATAGTGTCTCTAGGGCAGGGTATACAACTCATACATCTCCGTGGCCCCTGTGAACTTCTGAGCATGTGTAATCCACGTTTCTTAGCTAATTAGGAGTGGGACGCAAACAGGCAAGAGGAATCTTTGATGTCAATCCCCATGACAAATCCACAAACCTCAAGAGGTTTAGGCCTCCCATGGGGCCCTAGAAGAAGGCTGCTGCTTCTGTTCCTCTTCCCACCTTCTTCTTCTTCTCTTTTACAGGTGTACGCATTGACTTGATCACTGATAAAGTGTGGAAACCATGCCCGATGGATGATAGAAACTAAACACACATGAGCACTCTTTCCCTCTCACCTCACAATAGGCTGACTTTCTCTTCCATTTTACTGAGTCCTCTTCCTGCATAATAATTCTGTTCTGGGCTGGCTTCTCTAATATTTCTTGAGGGCATAGGAGATCACCTTTTGCCTCATTATTTACCTTCTTTACCCTTTAAAATAACTAACAGGGAAAGTTTTTAATTTTTTTTCTCAAAGACCTCATGTTTCAGTCAAAGAGAAATCTGAATTTGAGAATATTCAAATGATTCCTTCAGGGTTGGAATGCTCAATGACATTCAAAGTCACATAACACTCTCTGAGAACAGATGTCTCTTTGAGATAGTCCCAAGTACATTCTACTATGATTGTTAGTAAGAATACAAACTTTTCAATCAATGCTGAAGAACTCCCTACTTGAAACTGGCATCACAAGACAAAACCTCAAAAGGGTCTATTTTCTCAACGAACACTCAGTGCCTCAACTCTTACCTAATGAGATAATATATTAAATATGCATCATGCATCAAGATAGGGAAATGACTCTCCAGATTTATCAAGGCTTAACAAGGATAGTGTTGCTTTGTGAAAAGACCCTTGGATTAAAGGAAAGACCATGCTTGGTTTTCAGCTCTGACAAGTCATTTATTAACTATATGACCTAGGGGCTGAGCGTAGTGTATCAAGCCTATAGTCCCAGGACTTTGGGAGGCCAAGGCAAATGGATCACTTGAGGTAAGGTGTTCAAGACCAACCTCGCTAACATGGTGAAGCTCCCATCTCTACTGAAAATACAAAAATTAGCCGAGTGTGATGGTGCATGCCATGCCTGTAGTTCCAGCTACTTGGGATACTGAGGCAAGAGAATCGCTTGAATCCAGGAGGTGGAGGTTGCAGATCATGCCACTGCACTCCAGCCTGGGAGACAGAGTGAGACCGTGTCTGAAAACAACAACAACAACACTATATGACCTAGGACTAGTCAATTTACCTGTGTCTAACCCACTGTCTTCAGAATGTGTACTAGAAATTCTCCTGTATATTCTGAGGACGTTATGGGTTAATGTACATGAAAATGCTTTGAAATGCTACTCAAGATAAGGCAATGATTATACACTGATATTCACAGAGATAAAGCAAACAGTCCTCTAAAAGCTGGACTCTTTCAATTCATTCATTCATTCATTTAATCAACAAATGTATGTTGAATGCCTCTCATGTGCCAGGCGGTGTTTTGGGTATTGAGGATTTAGAAGTAAACAAAGCAAAGCCCTTTTTCTCATGAAGTTTACATGCTAGAGTAGAAGACAAACAATAAGTGCTATGAAGCAAAATAAAGCAGCACTGGGAACAGAACACGATTTGGGCGGGAAAGCATGATATTACCCATAGGGTGGTCAGGGAAGGGTTCTCTGATAGGCAGACCCCAGAAGAAAATGAAGGATGAAGTCAGGAAAATATCTGAATAAGCATCATTTTACATGAAAAGGCTCCAAGAAGGGAGTGTGCTTAAGGCCTTCAAGGTATAAGCAGGAGGCTGGTGTGGCAGAAGCCCAGTGACAGAGGGTCAGAGTGGTTGGAAAAATAGTCCGAGTGATGGTAGAGGACCAGGAATTGGGCTCTGGAATTTTTCTGGGTGTAATGAAAAAGTACTTGACGCATTTAAAGAGAGGAGAAACACCTCCTGAATTTCTTTTTAAAAGAAACCCTCAGCTGAAGGGTTGATCGGAGAAAGGAAGAGATAGAAGCAGAGAGACCAGTTAGAAGCATTTCTCAGTAATGCCAGCAAGAATTTATGATGACTTGGACTGGGGAGTTAATGGTGGAGGCAGTGACTCTGAACATATTTTTAAGGTAGAGCCAACAGGATTGCTGATGTATCTGGTGTAGGTGCAGAGGATAAAATGAGTAAAGAATGATTTCAGGTAAGCAGTAGGCTTTCTTTTTTTGCAGGGAATGGTGAGGGGGGAATCAAAGAGATCAAACTAAGCTCCTAATATATTTGACATAATTCCTGACCTCGGAGGAACTCAGAATCATTTGGTTAAGCAAAACTCAAATGAGGAGTGGGGAAAGTTAACAATATTTAACTGAGAATTAATTTGAAATATCTCTGTTTAAAAAAAAATTGTAATAATTTTTCAAGAAAAAAAATAAAACAGTAGTGTCATTTAATGAAATTACCTCCAGATAATTCATTTAGGCTGTGGTTAAAATCCCCAAGCTGCTGTCATTGTACAATTTAGAACCAATTGACCGTAGTAGCCAAAACAATATAATCGAACACTTTACGTTCCCTAACCCAATTAGTTTGATTGACCTGGGTTCAAAATCATGGCCCCAGTACTTAACAGTGTGACCTTCAGCAAGTTCCTTATGTGCTCCAAGCTTAGTTCCCTCTCCTGTAAACCCTGGATGATAATGCCATCTAGCTCATGGGGCTTTTGTTGAAGATAATGCACAGGTGATATTATACTGAACACATAACCCTCAATAATTGGTTGCTGCTGTGGATACCTACTCTGTAAGGTCTCCTGTGTGCATGACACGTTGCCACCCTCATTTGAACTCTTACTATTCAGTGTATTCTATTCACAGAGATATCTGGCTTCTGCCATAAACTACTCAACAGCAAGAATCATTTTTATATTGTTCACATTCTCTGAGTGCCTGGTGTTGTGCTGAGTGCTAGCAGGCATGGCAGATGTGTTTGCTACTTGACAGGCAGCAACAGGGCATGAGACTGTCTGTTAATTGGCACGCAGTAGTACATTACAGGAGCATTTGCTGATTGACCGACAGCAAGGCAATATGGGGTGGAATGCTCCCTGAATTGTAAAGGTGGTGAATAATGATGAGGACCTCACACTGTGCTCTTCTGCACTGTATTAGTTTAGAAGGGGCTGCCATAACACAGTACTACAAACTAGGTGGCTTAAACAATACAAAGTTATCATCTCTCAGTTCTGGAGCCTGGAAGTCCAAGATCAAGTGTTGGCAAAGTGCATTCCTTCTTGTGGATGTAAGACACAGTATATTTCATGCCTCACATAGTTTCTAGTGTTTTGCTGGTAACCTTTGACATTCCTTGGATTTTAAAAGCATCTCTACCTTCATCTTCACATAGTGTTCTTTCTGTGTGTGCGTCTTGTGCAAATTTCCTATTTGTTATAAGCACATCATTCATATTGAATAAGGAGCCCACTCTACTCCGGTGTGACATCATCTCAACTAATTTCATCTGCAACAACCTATTTTCAAATACGGTCACATTTTGAAGTTCTAGGGGTTAGGATTTCAATACATAAATCTGTGGGGAACCCAAACCCACAATACACCCATGCTCTGCCATTCTGCATGATTTTCATGTCTGGGACCTTGACATTCTCCTGCTCTCCTCTTCCATGTATTACACATTCAATTTTCAAGCTAGCATTTACCCGCGAGTCACGTATGGCAGCTCTCTGTATTCTTACTACTGCTGACTTACAGGCCTTTGCTCTGGAAAGGAAGGAAGTTTGCCACTTTCGAAACACTGCAGATTGTAAAAAACAAAGAAAACTTATTTGAAAGACCGTTTGATGACCCCCTCATCATATCTCCACTCGAACTGTCTTTGCTTGTGTCTTCTAACCTACTGATCTTTCCTCTCAGCAAACTCTTTCCAATAAAGAACTTCCCTCCTCCTCAAAGCTCAGCCCACCTACAGCACACAATTCTGCATGCTGACCATGCATGGTAATGATCAGCATAGGTACTATGGGGCAAGGTCAATGAAGAAGAAAAGTTTTAATTCTAGCACCATCTCCAAACCCATCTCTCCTTCCCATTTATATTTTCAACATACGGTTAAGCTTTTTAGTGTTGCTTTAATGTTTTCTCTTGTATTTAATTATTTAAAGATTTAATAACAAACTGCTGAGAATCAATTGCACACAAGGGACACATTTCTTTGAATTCTTGCTCTTTTTTCTGCTTTTGCATAAAAGTTAATTTAAGTCACTGAAAACTAAAAGCACAAAGCTAAAAGGGGAAAAAAGAGAACAACTTTCAGGCATTCAGGAAAGAATATCTGCAGGTGAAATCAAATTCTCAACCATATCTGATATGTACTTCTTATCAGCAATAGGCAGCGGTGATAACCAAGGAACGCCAAAACAAATAAATTTAATTCCATTTTGTACCTAATAATATAAAGCCAGAAACTTACATATCAAAGATTTTCCTTTTGCTTTATATTTCTTTTAGAATTTGTTCTGATATTAAGGGAAAACAAATGGAAGTATAAGTATTGTTCTAGTCCTTGTTACAGAAAAAGCTGTTGTCTAAAATATCACTTTTAGAATTTTAAATGGTTTGTTACTTAGTATTTTAAGGTATTATTTTCCCATTTCTAACTATTATTCAGACAAACATTTTTTTCTTCCACCTCAGTGTGATAACAACCACAGGAAGACATCCATTCATTAACATGTGGAATGTATTTGTTTTGAAGGACCACCTCTGCCAGACAGTTGTGCCAGGTACCAAGGATCCCCCAGAAGCAATAACAGCCCGATCGCTGCCTTCATTGCCTCTCACATCCACCCATGGGGAAGAGTTAAAGAAAGAGCAATTGGAATTCATGAGCTCTGATGTGGGAAGCGCAGGATACTATGGAAGCCGAGAGAAAAGGCACCTAACCCAGATTCTGAAGAAATGAGAAATGCTGCCATGGAAAATCAACAGGAGTATGACCTGTGAAGTGAGAGAAGAAAGATAAATAATGGGCATGAGGAAAATTCGACACTACTTAGCCATTTTCTGTCTGTACATTTTAAATATGAATTAGAAATTAAGCAAGCATTTTATAAACTACTCTAGAAACTGTTCTTCTAAAGGCAAACACCACTGAATTTCTCTAGAAAAAAAGGAAACATTTTGAAATCTCACCAAATGCCTGATACTCTACCTGCTTGTCCAGCTGACACAGCCAAGAGGATTCTGTCTCCACATCTGCAGACCATGGGGTTCCCTGAACCAAAACCTATTAAACTCTTGGAATCCCAACATTCAGACTAGCCAAAGGGTGCTCCAGAAAAGGTCAGAGTGGAGCCAAGAGATTTTTCTTTTTTTTTTTTTTTTTTTTTTACTTTGGACTGAAAGTTCACTTCTCCTGAAATTCTTCCTGTGCCAGGTTCCTTAGGCCCTTACTTTTCATGTTCACATATATTTAAAACTATGATACTTATTTGAAAATCAGATACAATTTGGAATTCACGTTCTCTGATGTGGAAAGTACAGGATACTATGGAAGCCCAGAGAAAACACACCTAACCCAGATTTGGAAGGACACTGCAGCCTTAAAGAGAGAAGGCCTGGCAAGGTTTTGAGTGGAGGAGTGACATGTTCTGACCTCACTCTGGCTGCTGTGTTGAAAATACACCCCAAAATGCAATCTAGAAAATATGTACAAAAGAAGAAAATTACCCATCATGGAATTTTTCTAGGTTATTTCAAGTTCATTTCAGTTAACTTTCTGGTTTCAGGACACATATGTTTATGAAATATATAGTTAGAAATTTTTTAAAGACAGTGAGCGAATAAAGCGTTATTTTTTTAATTGTCAATGATGTTCCTCCAGGATTTCATTAATGGAAAAGACAATTGTTATTTATGATCCTGAGCACTGTGACAAATCTTAGCATCCTATCATATAATGCACCCATTTTGCTGCCAAAAAAGACCAAAGAAACAATGTAATTGACTTTGCAAAATGTCAGATCATCTTGGAACATGTGCTTCTCATAAACAACATTTACTCTAAAAGAAGTTTTTGGTGCACCTACTATGTGCCAGGACTTATTCTAAGAGTATAAAACTGTATACAAAAAGACCAAAACCAAACAAAGAAAAATATTTTAGTTAGGGGAGATAAAAAACAATAAAAGCAAATTATATATCGTATGAGAAGGCTATAAGAACTGCGGAGGGAAATAAAGCATGTAAAGGAACAGAGTGCTGGGCTAAGGTTGTTATTTTAAACATGATTGGAAGGTAATACTTAAGTTAATGACTTGAAGGGAGGGAGGAGCAAGCCATGTATTTGTCTGCAGGAGGGCTGTTATAGCAGAGGAGATGCTTAACGGAAAGGCCCTGAGCTGGCATGGCATGTTCATGGAAGTCCAGGTTCAGTGGCATGAATGGAATGAACAAGAGTGATACGGGCCGATTATGGCCACATAGGCCATAGAAGGACATTCCAGCCTTAAAGAGAGAAGGCCTCGTAGGGTTTTGAGTGGAGGAGTGACATGCTCTGACCTCACTCGGGCTGCTGTGTTGAGAATACACCACAGAGTAATGACAGTGGACACAGAGCGATGAAGAGGCTACTGCAGTGGGTCAGGCTAGGGATCCTGGGGACCTAGGCCAGAGTGAAAGCAGTTGAGGTAGTGCCCAGAGGTCAGATTTAGGATGGGTTTAAAGGCAGACCCAGTAGCTTTCACACATAAGGTAGAACGCAAGAGAAAAAGAGAAGGCTGGTTACTCCTAAGTTTCTGGCCTGAGCAACTGGAAGGAGCGAATTACATTTAACTGAGCTGGATGATGTCAGATACGGCAGGTTTGGGCACATTTTTTTTGGAAGAACACAGATGATATGGCAGTACACTTTGTTCATATCTCCCTAAATTTCTGGTATAAATTTTTAAATTCTCAAATGTAAATTTGGTGCTGGTATAAATTGCTATGGATTAAGAGTTCCAACAGAAGATTTTGTCTGGAAAGCATTTACTGAAAAATTTACCTGCATGAAAAGGTAAAAAAAAAAAAATTAAATTAAAATATATCTCCTTTGACAAAAAAAGTGGGGTATTTACGCTTTATTTATAAATGCTGCCCTTCATACCATTTGCCACTGACATTTCTGGCTGGACTGAAAGGCAGATGTTTTCCTAAACCTATTAATTTCCCTCATCTCTTCTTTTGACATGGATATTGTTAAAGTCTGCTGAGGGGTTCAATCCAACCAGGGCTTGGCACAGACCTGAAATTCAAAGCAGAGGTATCATATCGCTGGCCCCATCTTTTCATTTGACCTCAATTTTACCGTTTTCTGCTCCCAGTAATCCTACACTTTCCTTGAAACGTAAATCTAAGGGACTCAAACTCGTTTACAATCTTTTGCTCTAATTCCCTTCCCTAGTAACTTGTTTCATGTTTATTACTCTCTTTGTGTGAAACAGTTCTGCCTGAACTATCCATTTACTTTCATTTTACAGAATGTTAAAATATCTTCATTTTTAGTCCCATATCAGGTTCATTTCACCAAACTCTCTCATAAATCTGAAAATCAGCATCAACATGATCTTCATCACCATGAAATGGCACAGGTGAACATGAAGTTGATATGTTCTATGATTTACAACAGGACAGCATCAGGAACAAACAGCAAGGAAGCACAAGATATCAAAAATTATCTTTAAAATTCCACCCAAGGAATGAGTTGCCTGATGAAGCAGTGCATTCACCATCTTTTAAGAGATGAGGCAACAAGAAGAGTATTATAGAAAGGATCTTGATGTTAAATTGTAAATCATTACTAACTTGACCAATAATATACTTTTTATTTTCCTTATAGGGTCACATAAAGATCATTTGAGATATACATAAAGGGTATAGACCAGAACCTGGTACAAAATATATTTCATAATTGGTAGTTGACTAGTGATAGAGGTAGCAGCTGAAGTAATATTAGCAGGAGTTGTTAGGAAAAAAAAAGAGAGAAAAGTAAGCAAAGAAAAGTAAACAAAAAATTTAAATATCCTATAATATATCCACCCAGACAAAAGCACTTCATATTTTTGACATTTTTTGTTAAGATGGATGGATGAATGGATGGATAAGAAGGAAGGAGGGAGGGAGGGAAGGAGGGAGGGAGGGAGAAGAAAAAAAAGAAGGCAGGCAGAAAGAAGAGAACAAAGAAGGAGAAGACAAAATGAAAGAAGGGAGGGAGGAAGAAGAGAGGGAGGGAAGGAGGGAGGGAGAGGAGGGAGGGAGGGAAAGAGGGAGGGAAGGGAAGGAGGGAGGGAGGGAAGGAGGGAGGGAAGGAGGAAGGGAAGAAGGGAGGGAGGGAGGGAGGGAAACTGGAGCAGCTGATACCATAGACATTTTAATAATCAGCACGTTGATCATCTTTGGCTTATTCCTACTTGAAGTTTTAAGTCTCTGATCTGAGACTTCTTTCTGAATTCAGCTAAAAAAAATCACTCTTGAATGATACCCAATTTACTTCTGTGAGTCACAGGCACTCCTCTATGAATCCAAGTCCATCTGCTCTGTGTTTTCCAGAAATTCCTTAGCATATTTGGCCTGCTGATGGTATCCTTTAAAGGGTTGCCACAAATAGCTTGCTACATTTTACTGACTATGGTATGCAGTGGCTTTGCCCTTCTTGGATTTCTAATTGTACTGTGGATTTATCCTTATTTTTATATTTCTTCTGTCATTTTATTAGGATCATGGAAGGAAAAAAAGCAAACGGATTTTTTTTTTTAGTTAGACCTCTTGAACCAGAGTTGTTGCATTATGTTTTAATTGTTTATTTACATGCTTGTCTTTCTCCACTAGATTTTAAGCCTCTTGATGCCAAGGTCTTTGTATCATTTCATTTTTATGTACCTGGGCCTGACAGATAGAAGATACAAAATAGAGATTTATATAATGAATAATTGATTAAATTAGGTAGAATGGCTATAAACCGATACTTTATTAAGTATGTATAAGTAATAAAAAGTAGTCCTCTTTTGAACTTGAAAAAAAAACGATGGGAAAGGAAATCTCTACCATGTCCACTGCACTCTCATTGTGCATCAGAGACTCAAAACTTCAAGTAGGAATGAGCCAAAGATGGTCAGTGTGCCGATTATTCAAAGGCCTATGGTACCAGCCCTTCCAGTCTCCACTGACAAAGTGGCTGAGTCAGCATTTGCTGCAGTTTGAAGACACAGACACAATTCTTTAAATAAATGGAGCAATTGATGCATGTGGAAATCCAGCATGGACATTGATTCCAGGGAAAGAAGTGGAATAAGGCAATGGACAGTAGCTCCCTGGCTCAGAATTATAAAGAAAGCAGCATTTTATGGGAGCTCAAGGCGATGAAGAGAGGTTGGGAAGGAGACAAGGTGGGATGTAAAGGAAGAATTAATTCTCGAATGCTCTCCTCAACCTGTCTTTACAAGAGATGGACTCCCTTTCTTGCGCCTTCTACACTACTGATCATATCTCCTATTCTTTGAATTTCACACCCAGCCTCATTTCTGTGGCTGCCCCAGCTCCCTGATTTAGGTGAAATCATTTAAATCTGCCTCTGGCTGAATTCAATCCTCAGAGTCCATTCCTGGCTGCCCTTTTCAGGCTGTGCCATACCCAGCCCCGTAAGTAAGAACTGAACAAGTCTGTACATACTTTGCCTAAACTTCTTTGGTGTCCTGTTTAACCCTAATAAAATTAATACAATAATTGACTCTTTCCCTCAACCCAGGGAGAATGGTAAGCTGAATGGATCATAACGTATTTTCAGAGCCTCCAGGAATTATAAATAGTGCCTAATACTCAAGAGCCATGATGACAATTAGCCCAAAGGACAGAGTAAATCAAAGGTCAAAGCATCTAAGCTTCAGAGCTACTAACCACTTACTCCCCCAATTAAAAGATGTGATTAGTAAAAAACTGTGTGCATTAACAAGTTAAAATAATTAAGCCTGATTCTTAAAACTACATGTAACAAATAAAAAAGAGAACAACAAAGATAATTATAGCATTACCATAAGGCAAGGAGCTTATGATTGAATAAATTTACACGTTTTATTGTTAGTAATTCTAGTAGCTAGTGTAGCCAACTATTCCTTATATGAAGAAAAGATGCTGCTTTGGGTCATTTTCTGGCATTGAGTTTAATGAGCTAGAAAGTATATGCTGTGAATTTTTACTTGTGGCAAGAACTTTTGCATTGAAGTATTACATTTGTAATTCAGGATGGTGTGTTGATTTATTGTTTAGGTTTATGAAAATGGGCCAGTTTGTGGGGATAAGTGGGAAGCATGAAATTAACTGCAGGAAGTTAAAATAAGTGAAAAAAAAAATCATTGGAGATGAATTTGAATTCTCTCAGATAAAGGTGCATTTCATCCTGTGCACCTTTTTCTTACTTTATGGTGGTCATCAAATTTAAATATATTTCAAACTTTAGAAAAAGGAATTCTAGAGCAGCAAACTCTGACAGAGACTGGCCAGTTTTGTTTGTTCCAATGCCACAGTGAAATCACATTTCTCAGCTACCTTTGCAATGAAACACAGCCTCCTCGTTCTGGAATATGCAAATCACCATTTTCATTACAGGTATACAAAATCCTCCCACATGAAATCTTTTCCTTTCTTTTTATATCCTCTGCCTAAATGTGGAGAACTCTAAGATCCTGGATCAAAATGATGTCAGAAGATGAAAGAATCTGGACCTCAAAAGGTCACCTGCCAACAAAGAACACTCATATTGCACTGTCACATAAATAAGAAATCAATTTCTACTGTGTGAAGCCACTGATATTTGGAGACTTGTTTGTTATGGCAGCTAACATTAGCCTTACTGACTTATTCTACTGACTTATAAGTTAGAGGCTAGCCTTTAAAAAGAAGAATTGGTCACTATGACAAAGAAATTTTAAATAATCTTAATGACCACGGATGTTAGAATAGAGCTAAATTGATGGGGATAAGAAAACCATATGCCTAGGATGGCAAGCATTTATAGCTCACCTCTGATGAGCTTAACTCTTTTAAGTCTTCCCTTCATATAGGATAGAGAGATACAATGGCACGTCCATAGAGGCCTTCCTCCATCACATTCACCCCAACCAACATCCCTACCACATGGTTTTCTCCATAAAACTTGTCATTCATCATTTAAAATTATCTTGGTCCATCATTTATTTATTTCCTGTCATGCTCCCTCTTGAATATCAGCTCTGTGAAAGAAAAGACCTTGCTAGTCCTGCCATTTCTTGATACCCAACAACTTGAACACTTAATCCACAGTAGATACTCAGTGGATAATTGTTGAATTAATGAATAACACTTCATGCCCATGACTAAGCAGAATTTTTTAAAAATTATTAGATTCCTCCTTCAGTCAACAAATATTAATGTGGATGAAAACAAACTTAAAATATTAATCAGTGCCCTCAAGGAGCCTGTAGACTCTATGAGGAAAGAACATGACAGTGTGAAGTACTACAAATGGTGAAAGAAAAGTGTTAATTTAATTTCAGTGGTAGAATTCAAGTGTCTATAAGACTTTGGAGCGAAAGAATGTTTCGAAAAAATTCACAGGAAAAGTAGCTTGATTTAAACTTTAAAAAATCGGTAAAAATCAATAACCTAGAGATATGTTCACCAAGTGACATGTGCTTACTTCAAGGGCGATGTGGGCCACAAGACATCTACTGGAGTGGAGAAAGAAACAATTAGGATTTTCATTTATATTCACTTTTTATGTTTTTTTAATTAGACTTTACTAATATTTACCATATGAACTAATAATTTGCATATATACAATTCATATAATAAACATGTACATATTATTGAGACACGTCCACAGTCAAAAAGTTTGGAGACCTCTTATACAGAGAATATATTTTAATGAGGAGACATGAGCAAGGAATGAATACAGGAGTGCATGCAGAGACATAACTGTACCCTACCTTGGCTGGCACAAGAGACATGTAGCAGTGACGTGTAAGTTAAAGTTAGGATAGGGAGTTTATAGTCAAATTATAAAGAGTGTTAGGTATCAGTAAAAGCATTTGTATTTGATCGCTGGCTCTTTCTCAACAACATACCGCTATTTGTCCACTGTTTTCATCTCCGTGCTTGCCTCCCTAAGAGAATCCCATCAGCTGTCTCTGGATGGCAGCACTACCTCCTAACTCATCTCTCTCCTTCCATGCTGGTCCCACTACTACCTATACAGCATCCTTGTGACATTTTTAAAAATTAAGTGGGCTTTGGGAGGCCGAGGTGGGCGGATCATGAGGTCAAGAGATCGAGACCATCCTGGGCAACATGGTGAAACCCCGTCTCTACTAAAAACACAAAAATTAGCCGGGTGTGGTGGTGCATGCCTGTAGTCCCAGCTACTCGGGAGGCTGAGGCAGGAGAATTGCTTGAACCTGGGAGGCGGAGGTTGCAGTGAGCCGAGATCGTGCCACTGCACTCCAGCCTGGCACCTGGCAATGAAACAAGACTGTCTCAAAAAAAAAAAAAAAATTAAGTGGTATCACTCTACACCCTTGCTCAAAATCTTCAAATGGCACCCCATCAAACTTAGAATAAAATCCAAATTTCTACAAGTTTCTATGTGAGCTGATCTCTACTTATCTTTCCAGTGTCATCGTTTTAAAAAATAAATAAATAAATTTTATTGTGCATATTCCAAGTTTACAGCACGGTGTTATGGGCTACATAGCGACAGTAAAATGGTTATTATAGCAGATTAACACATCCATCATCTCAAATAGTTCCTTTTTTGTATGACAAGACCAACTAAAATCTAATAATTTAGCAAAAATTCCTTATGCAATACAAGTGTATTAATTTTAGTCCCCCTATTGTACATTAGATCCCTAGGCCTGTTCATCTTACATGTCTGCTATTTTATATCCTTTTAACTAAAACTCCCATTGCTTCTCCCCACCACCTGCCCATGGTAACCACTGTTTTATTCTCTATCTCTGTGTATTTAAGTTCTTCCTAAAAACATATTGTACATATAAGTGAGATCATGTAGTATTTTTCTGTCTGGCTGATTTCACTTAGTATGAAATAAGCATCTGTGTCGTAGCAAGTGCCAGGAACTCCTTTTTTAGGGTTGAATAATATTCCATTGTATATACATCTACCACATTTGCTTTATCCATTCATTTGTCAATGAATCTTGCCTTCATAATTTGGCTATTGTGAATAATGCTAAAATGAACATGGGACTATGAATATCTTTATGAGATGCTGATTTCATTTCCTTTGGGTATATGTCTAGAAGAAGGAATGTCCAGTGTCAACTTGTATCACTCCTGCCCTTGTTTCCTATACCCTTTTGTTCATCTTTTTGTTCCTCCTCATCCATGCAAACTCTTTCCTTCCATATTGCTGCACTAGCCATGCCCCCTGCTTCAACTGTTCCTCCCCATGAATGCATGACTGGTCCCTTCTCATCATGCAGGCACCTGTGGGGCTAGGTATCTTCACATACACGATATCATTGATTTTATCTTCTCCACAATACAGTAAGGAAAGCACAGTGAAAAAGGGTCAATTAGACCTAAAAATATATGTATACATATTTATATGTGAATATGTTATACATTAATTCATTTGCAAAGTATTTTAACAGGACTTCATTTCATCTTCACCTAAATTTTCTCAGGTAGAAGCAGATTTATAGAGGAAAGAAATGAAAATAGAAAGATTATAAGTTCATCAAAGTCACACACAGATTTTACATGGTGGGTCAAGGATTCAACTAACGTCATTTGGCTTCAACATCTAGTGATCTGTGTTGTATCCTATAGAGGAAAAGATGGTTTCAAGAAAGCGAGGAGAGAACCTGTCTCAGAGAGGAGGCAAAGAAAAAATGTATTGACTAGGAGGTCAGGATTGGCTTCCAATGATATAACAAATCAACCAAAACTTCTGTTGGATTAAAACATTAATTAAACCCCTATCATGTGCAAAGCACTGGCCTAAGCTAAAAGCAGCATTTTATAAGATGAAGTTTGTAGAAAAATAATCGCAGCAGAAGTCAAGTTAAATGAGGACAAGAAATAATGCTCTGAAGAAAGAGAAGGAACACATGCAGGTCAACTCTCCAAGAGTATGGCTGTGAAAGGAGACAGAAACTCAGTAGCAGGAGGTAGCAGCAGGTTAAGTGAAGGTTGTACTTGAGACTTGAGGTAATACGCAATTAAGTAGATTTCAGCTTTTCTAACTATAGATTGTTTAGTGAACTTTTCAGCCTATATTAATAAATTTGCATTTTTACCTCAGGCCTCCAGGTACCAGCATTTCAGTGGTGTCATCAGACTGACTTTTCCTAAAGGCCTCTTCTGGGACCACATGTCAATACCAAAAGTTCGGTATTCAGGGAGAGGTAATGTTGACTCAAAGAAAATGCCCTTCCCATGACTGATGGTCTCACTGCCTCAAGTTGGCAGAATGACACATTGCCCCAGAGCCTCCCAGGATTTGGCTGATCCTTAGGAGTATATGAGAGAGCTTTGCAAAGCTTCATGAATACCTGTGATGGGGGTAGGGGGCATTTGATTGATACACTTTGACCTTAGTGTACTCGCTGGTATCCTAGAGACCTGGAAATGGAAAGCCACTCCAAAAATGCTTACATACTCTGGAGAGAAGACAGGCTCTCAAATTTAACTCAAAATGTTTTCACTGTCAGATATGAATTCAGTTTACAGTGGGCGCCTCACTCATTTAAATTTCTTAAATTGGTATCATTCCAATTGTCCAGGTCTACGTTTAAGTCTGAGAGAAAGAGAATACAGTGTATATAAAAAAGCAAAAGTTTCTGTCCTAAGGAAATTTACATTCGAGTGGGAAGATGGACTGTAAACTATATAAGTAAAGTGTTTATTGATAAATGCTATGTAGAAAAATACTGCCATGAGAAGGCTATGTATTTTAGATAGGCAGCCAACGAGAGACAATCCCACATATCTTATTTGGATTTACTTCCAATTAACTTAGCTTTTCATCTGTGAAATGAGGATTATTTGCCTTCTTCTCTAGGCTTTTTTTTGGGAAGGATAAGTAAAATTTTGCAGAAGCCTTGAAAAGGTACCTGGCAAACACTAAAATCTCCATTTGTAGAAAAAGAGAAGGAAAGAGTTGAGACTGGATGACTAACCCCAAGTCAGCAGCACTCTGAGTCTGGCAATATTAGAGCTAGAACCTGAACTCAGGGCCTCGGACTTCAAGGTGGGCAACTTTTCCTTCACATCTCAGCTCTAAAGTACAATCATGTGTGGAGAATGGGTCTGAGTATTTAAAGTTAGGGGAGTCACACTGTAGCTGTGGAAACCATGTGAGATCTACAAAAACAGGGAGGACTCTGGTCCCCACCTTCATCCAGGAATATAATAAGCACTCAAGTAATATTTATAGAATATTAACTCCACATATGACTCTAATTTCTCATGGTAACCCATAAAATTCAACACATATTACCCATGGAAATGCTTCACCTCTGTAGGGATATTTGGATTTACACTAGGTGCTGAATGAACCACTAACACATCCTTAGTTAAATTCATGCTTTATTTATTGGTTTCATTTACTTTAGAATATATGAGTAAGTCGACTTCAAAGTTTGAAACAAAAATACAAATATGCCATTTTAAATAAATATTTGCCTTTTTCAAGTCCTTGTCTATCACCATGACATTTCAATGCCCAAATTCTGAGTTGCAAATCTATTTTTTCTGTAATATAAAGAAGATAGCTCTATACTTTAATCACTATCCTTGCTGTTTCCACTTATCAGTGCTTACCTGCTCTTCAACCTCTTGTCCTCATAGTGGACACCACTCTTCTGAAGATCACTCTTGTCACTTTAGTACCTGAATTCTGTCTTACCCACCTTGGTTTCCTGGCAGTTTTTGAGCCTTGGTAAAAAACAATGAGTTCATGTCCTTTGTAGGGACATGGATGAATCTAGAAACCATCATTCTCAGCAAACTGACACAAAAACAGAAAGTCAAACACCGCATGTTCTCACTCATAGGTGGGTGTTGAACAATGAGAACACATGGACACAGGGAAGGGAACATCACACACTGGGGTCTGTTGCGAGGGAATGGAGAGGGACAGTGGGGGTTGGGGAGGTTAGGAAGGGATGACACGGGGAGAAATGCCAGATATAGGTGACGAGGGGATGGAGGCAGCAAACCACATTGCCATGTATGTACTTATGCAACAATCCTGCGTGATCTGCACATGTACTCCAGCACCTAAAGTACAATAAAAAATAAAAATAAAGCATCAGCTTTTTAATTTTTATTTTAAATTCCAGGATATATGTGCAGAATGTGCAGGCTTGTTACATAGTTATACATGTGCCGTGGCAGTTTGCTACACCTATCAGCCCATCACCTAGGTTTTAAGCCCTGCATGCATTAGGTATTTGTCCTAAAAATCATCAGATATATATGTATATTATTGCACTTTAGGTTCTGGGGTACATGTGCAGATCATGCAGGATTGTTGCATAGGTACATACATGGCAATGTGGTTTGCTGCCTCCATCCCCCCATCACCTATATCTGGCATTTCTCCCCATGTTATCCCTCCCCAACCTCCCTGCCCTCCCCTCCCTGCTGTCCCTCTCCTATTCCCCCCAACAGACCTCAGTGTGTGATGCTCCCCTCCCTGTGTCCATGTGTTCTCACTGTTCAACACCCACCTATGAGTGAGAACATGCGGTGTTTGATTTTCTGTTCTTGTGTCAGTTTGCTGAGAGTGATGGTTCTTAAACTGTTTCCTTCCTTGGCTTTCAGAAGGTTGGAACTTCTGTTCTTCATCCGCTCCTACGCCTTTGTTCTGTCTTTCTGCATGGATGCTTTCCTCTCTCTCTCTGCTCCCTGCATGTTGTCAGTCCCCAGATTGTAATGCTCATGTCTTGTCCCTTCCCCCTTGGTTAACCTGTTGTTATCCTCATTGTTTATAATCATGACTTCATTTATCATGTTCTTTATGAGGGATACCTCTAGTTTTTCATCCAGATAAGACCTCTGGGATTCTACATATCTCTGTTCTCATATGCGTAGCATGTCCCAAATAGAATTTCTTGTCTTCGGGCCTTTTATCCTCTGCCATTCCCCTGCTCATTCTGTGTATGCTCTCCTCTGCTCCTGGCATCACAGATGTGAAACCTCCATCCTTTCAGTTACTCATTCCTATCCTTTACTCCCGATAAGCCATGAGCCATCCAGTTCCATGTCATTTGGCTGTATGATGTTCCTCATGCCCATCCTTTCTTTTAATTCCCTCTGTTGTGGTCAGCATGAACTCTTACCTACACCATTGCCTCACAGCAGTGTTCAGCCCCTTCATGCCCTCCAGTTCCTCTCCCACACTTCCCACAGTTCTAACTGTGTTCCTTTCGTGTTCAGAGGAACTGACAGCCTTCCATTGCTTCCAGAATAAACTTCCAAATCTTTGCATCGTAAGGTCTCAAACAATCTGGTCTCAGATGCCCTATCCCACTTAATTGTCTATGTTTCCCTCGTCGTGTGCTGTGTGTTAGCTGCACCACGTCACCCCCATTACCGACACTTGGTGCCTTGATGCTTTTGCCTCTATGGTGCCCTCACCTGGAATGTCTTGCTTCCTCCTCCGCCTTCTGAACACCTCTCCTCTTCCTTCAAGGTCCTTCTCAGATGTTACATTTTTCAGGAGGTTGCCCTTAGTTCCTCCAAAATAAAATAACATCTTTCTCTTCTATGATCCATTTGCACTTCATTCTTTTCTCATTGTTCCATAACATGATCTGTTAGCATAGTTTCAAAGGTACACATGGTAGAGACATTTAATCATGTAACTACATGGCTCTGGGCCTGCTACCGTATTGTATTGACTGAGTACATAATAGGACACAACTGCCCTATCACTTCTGTTTTTGCCCAAATGGCCACCAGGCTCAGAAAGCCTCCATCATCACCTCCTGGCAGGCCTGGCTTCCTTTTGCAACCTGGTCCTCAAATGGCCAGCACTGTTCATCCTTATAATGACTCTCCTTTGAGTAAGAGGGAGAAATTTCAGCTAACATGTCATGTTTACATCTCCCATTTTCTCCTCACTTAAGGTTGCTAATCAATTCTTTTTAATCACCACTTTTCTCATCAAACTCAAACACCCAAGCATCTTCCTGCTCCTTAGGCTAAAATCCTTGTAGCAGGGTCATGCTGCAAAGCCAGGGGCACCTCTCTTAGGAGCCTCATCATTTTGCAGTTAGAAACGCAGGCAGCAGCCCTGCCTGACAGCTTTGCTACAGAGCTGAGTATTCAAACTAATTCCTGTGCCAGAGAACATCATGTGCTTACTTAGCAGCAAGGAGAGCATTTTCTAAATAATTAATTGCAAGCTCAAGATCTTCCTGAACTGTGCTCAGTCCCTGGAATCCACCCTGAAGGATCTTGCGTGTTACCTATTCATAACTGTCACGGTAGCTACAGACCTGCCTCGGTATGCTTTTGATTTTTCTCTCTACTTTTCTTTAAAGGAAAAAAAAATGAATTCCTAGCCATGATGTGATTTTAAAGATTTATTTTGATTAGTCAAAAATGAATTTGAAAAAAAACCTTTCCCTGAAGGTTAATCTTCCAAATGCTCACATTTGAATTTGTCCTTAGTATGCAGTTTCTCACGTCTCTGCTCACACGGTCTCAAGTTGTTTGCCCAAGCATGCTTTCTAGCCTTGCTTTTGTTTGGGGTTTAGTATATTAGACGACAAGTGGTACAAATTTTGAATAAAGGAGGCATCAGTTCAGGAGAGGGATGGGTCATATCAAAGCATGCCTTTGCAAACAGCAGGAAAAATATTTCTCCACAATCTCCTAAATTCATTTTGGCCAAGAAAAACTTATAGGCCTAAACCAGATAATAGATCAAAAATAGCTTATGTTAAATAAATACTCCAAATCTGCCATGAATTATGTGTTTTTTTTCAGTGTTGTATTGTGGCAATAAAATAGATTGTTAGGACATGTAAGAAATGACTGCACCCAAACAAAGGCTCATAATTGCTATGAAGGACAAAGGATATCAGTGATGCACAGATACCTCGCAATGAAAATCCTACAATTCTAGAGCTGTGAGTGGTCACCAAAGCTACTCTTGTTAGGAAACTGAGGCTCAGACAGGTAAAGGAGCTTGCTCAACCAAGGTCTCACAATCATTTTATTAGTGCCAAAGCTGGATGAACGTTTCATGCCTCCTTTAAGCCATGTCACTAAAGCAAACCACATCAATATCATACATACATATGCCCAGAGTTTATCAGAGAAATCAGCTTTTAAGAAAACAAACAAACAAAAATCGTATCAACTGTTAAATAAAATCCCTTATTTGGATGAAGCCGACATAAGAATGACATAAACCAAATCAAAGTAATCTCAAGCTGGAAGACCTAGGGATCAAGTGTTAAAATCAAGAAATAAACTCCCTACCAAATGGTCTCTCTTTTTCTCCACCCTTGTATATTTCTTTGTTCTTCCTGTTTCTTCCAGCCCTTTTCTTTTCTTTCCTCTTCCCTCTTTTATTAAAGTATCCAACCAAAATTAGCCAGCAGCTCTTAAATCAAGTAACCCATTTAGGGGAAAGTCTCTGCCATTTATCTTTAACTAATCAAATGGCAAATGTGAAGAGTTGCTCAGAGCCAGTTTCTGGGGGATCTCTGTGCGAAGTGTGCTATCAGGGTTCAAGAGCTGTCAGTGCCTCTAAGGAGCCTTCTTCTCCTCATTAGAAATAAATTCATCCTGATGGCATAAGTACTTTGAATGGCTGCTTAAAGCTATTTCATTTCAGTAGTTGCCACCCATGGCTCAGCTCTCAGAGTCCAGTATATGAGGACTTAAAAAATCAGATCTTGACAAAACTTTTTATCTCCATGAAGATTAGAGAAGCTGGAGAAAAAGAAAATCCATCACACTACTCAACTCACCCTCTTCATTATCCTCCCCCCTCATGGCCCAGCGTGGTCTTTTCCCACCACTGAGCTTCAGTCACACATATTTTCATGCACTAGCCTAAGGCAAAAAGGCCTCAATGAAATGCCACCAGATCAGGTGCTTTGCGTTTCATTTTTCTATATAGTGCACAACTTTTAAACTGTGTCCCACAGTGAGACCTGTGCAAAAATGGCACCAGTCCTGGTATTCCTTCAGCAGGACCCAGATTCTGGTTTAGGTTCTCTTCCATTCTATTTTCTCTTACACACCCCAACCTGGCTTTTTCTTTTTTCCCTAACCTTCCAGTGCCAAGTTACTAAAAGTGTGTTCTATTCACTGTGTAAACTTCGCCCTAGTGCAGTGCCTGGTAGATAGTATTACCTGGAATGTTTGTGGAGTAAAGAAATAGATACAAACTCATATTTCTGCTTCCTCCTTGAAACAGTATCTGCCTTTCGCTACCTCTGTCTTCCCTGCCACTCAAAACGCTTGTCATCCCTGAACATTTCAGCACACTTCTTCATACAGTCTTTTGTACCTCTTTCAGCTGCAGATTCTGTTTTCATGATGGAGCTGGACACTGAGTTTTTCCTAGCTGGATCTTACTTTTTCTAAGGCAAATGGGGACATTTCCAGTGAGTATATCATTAGAGTGATTTGTCAGTGGCTAACCAAGCTGTCGCAGACATTTAGCACTGCCAAGTAGTGAAGCTCTTTGATGTTACTCACTACCCAATCCTCCTTTATTTATTTATATAAAATATTTAAATGCTTCACTGTGTACTAAAAACAGCTCCAGACAAAGACCACAAGAAGCAAGCCGATAGCGGGATTAATTGGACATTGTTTGTAGAATGCAGAATTCCATAATAGATCTAAAAGGAGACTCCTGGAGCATGAGATGTTTTCAAATTCATTATTGCCTTCAAAACAACATAATTTTCTACATGAAAACAGCTTGAGGAAAAAAAAAAGAAAACAGCTTGGAATTTCTATGAAGGTGGCTTTATTTACGTATTTTTTTGTTTCTAGTGGTCAATAATTTTCCTTTTTATGCTCAGAAGCTTTTATGACCTTGTGGAATATAATCTATAGAATATAACAGTTCAGTCTATTTGGTTTCTAATTTCAAGAAAGAGTAAATTCAGAAATATCATTTTAATTCTGAGAATTTTCAGCAATAGTTAATCAAGAGGTAGAATGTTCTCAATAATACTTTTAATCCTACTTATACCAGGCCTGTGTTACGGCAGAGTAATTGAATGCTAGATTTATCATGCTGGGGAGGCTAGAAATATTTTGTTGTATTGATTAAGGACTTAGCATTTCTGTGAAACATATCTGCATACATTCCAGGCACCTGGAAGGAATAAAGATGTCATAATCTCAAGAAAATAGATGAACTTAATATTGTAATTAAGCTATATATTGATTCTAATTTGCTACTAAATTTGACATGGAAAAGGATTGAGGCAGAAGGTAGAGTCTCCCTAAAATATCTCTACCAAGAGGGCATAGCTTTTTAAGCTTTTTAACTATTACTTGAAAAGTGTCCACCACATATTTTCAGAATGGATTTGTGGGCTGTGGTCATGGAAGACAGTGGCTGTCATGATCTGTGAAATGTGACCAGGTGGAAAGGAAATTCACTGAGTCTTCCTCTGACAGAGGGCCTAGAGAAAAGGGAGAAAAGACACATCCTAAGAGCTAGTAAGAATGAAAAGCTCCTGGGTGGACAAGTAAGAAGGGTATGAGACACTGAAGGATGGGCGTTCACTCCTTAAAAATCACAAGTCATGTCTTCATCTAACATCACTGGTTTTTGGAGCCAGCAGACTGCCTGTCCTGGAAGGCTATAATCTTTGACTATTAGCTCTAAATGAATGCTTTAGTCTGTTCCTTCTGCTATAATAAAATTTCTTGGACTGGGTAATTTATAAACAACAGACATTTACTTCTCAGAGTTCTGGAATCTGAGAAGTCCAAGATCAAGGCACCAGCGGATTTAGTGTCTAGTGAGGTCTGGCTGCCTCTGCTTCAAAGATTATACCCTGTTGCTGTGTTCTCACATGGGGAAAGGTGGAAGAGAAAAAGTGGATGAGCACTCACTGAAACCTCTTTCATAAGGACAGTAATGCTATTCATGAGGGTAGAGGCATCATGTCCTAATCACCTCCCAAAGGCCCACCTTCTAATACTATCACCTTGGTGATTAAGTTTCAACATAGGAATTTTTGAGGGACACATACATTCAAATCATAGCAACTGGATAGCAGGGATCAAATAATTAAAACAAATCCCTTGCTTGCCATGTGTCTACATGAAGCCAAGAAGGGTAAGTAACTTACCCACGGTAAATTGAAGCAGAAAGTGAACTATAATCTAGGCCCATGTGTCACATCCAAGCCTGTGGTGTGGCTATGGAATCCCTGGTACCTGGTGAGTAATACTGAAGATTGTGCTGTGAATTCCATAAGGCTTAGCTTGAGAATTTTAGTAAAAGAGGCAAGAGGGAAGAGGGAAGCTACAGTGCATGTTTAGAATGAAAATTTAGCTTTACTATATATCTATAAGAAAAAGGGAATGGATAAAAATCAATGTTCATACATTGCATTTTAAATTCCAAGAGTCCTCAGAGCAAGAATCTCCCATATAGTTGTTGGGTTCAAACTAGCTACTTTAAACCCAGTTTTTCAAGCTTAGGAAAGAAAAAAATTTCTAAAGATTCTACCTAGCATGTATATATGCACTGGGCATTTTACAATGGGCACTTTTTACAATGGGAAAATTTTGTCCTCTCTAGAGTTTCTGTGAACATCTTCAGAAAGTGGCATATTAATTGTCTATTGCTGCATAACATATCACCATAAACTTAGGAGCTTCAAATAACACCCACTTATTAGCTCACAATTCTGTAGAAAAGAAGTCTTTCACATCTTGGTGTGTTCTGTGGGCAAGCTACCACAAAGCTGAAGTTAAGGAGTTGACCAGGCTAAGTTCTCTTCTGGAGATACCAAAGAGAAAATCTGCTTTCAAACTCATTCTTCTTGTTGGCAGAATTCAGCTCCTTGTAGCCGTAGGGGTGAGATCCTTGCTGGCTGTCAGCTGAAAACCACTCTCAATGCCTACAGGCCACCCACATTCATTGCTCTGTGGCCTTCTCCATTGTCAAAGCTACAGTGATGCCTCAAATCTTCACTGCCAGAGTCTGACTTCCTCTTCTCCAACCGGTTAGAGAAAACTCTCTCCTTTAAAGGGTCATGCAATTAAATCAGGTACACTCACATTATCTTTCTATCTTAAGATCAATTGCTATAGGACCTTCATTACATCTGCAAAATCCCTTCACAGTAGTCTTAGATGAATGTTTGATGGAATAACTTAAAGAAAGTGTGTGTACATCAGGTATCAAGAACTGGTAAGCCATCAGCATTCTCCCTACCGTGACATAGTGGACGAACGACACCTCTTTTCTTCCTTAAGAAATTCAATATTGAGAATTTAAAGACCCAGATACATTATTTTTATTTAGAGTGAACACAACTCCTAACTAAGATTTTTATACTTTAATATCTATAGCCTAAACCAGTGGTCCCCAACCTTTTTGGCACCAGCGATTGGTTTTGTGGAGGACAATTTTTCCATGCATAGTGGGATAGGGCAGATGGTTTCGGGATGATTCAAGTGCATTACATTTATTATGCACTCTATTTCCATTATTATTACATTATAATATATAATAAAATAATTCTACAACTCACCGTAATGTAGAATCAGTGGGAGCCCTGAGCTTGTTTTCCTTAAACTAGACAGTCCCATCTGAGGGTGATAGGAGACAGCAACAGATGATAAGGCATTAGATTACCATGAGGAGTGTGCAACCTAGATCCCTCATATGCACAGTTCACAATAGGGTTTGCACCCTTATGAGAATCTAATGGTGCTGCTAACCTCTCAGAAGGCGGAGCACAAGAGGTAATGTTAGCAATGGGGAGCAGCTGTAAATACATATAAAGCTTTGCTCACTTGCTCACCGTTCACCTCCTGCTGTGCGGCCTGGTTCCTAACAGGAGCCAGGGGTTCAGGCCAGGGATCCCCATTTCCCAGGCCATGGACTGGTATCAGCCATGGCCTGGGGGTTAGGGAGTCCTGGTATAAACCACCCAGACTTTTATGTGAAATTGATATGACCACACATGCATATTTCTGGGGAAAAATCTATATATTTCATCAGATTCTTAAAAGATTTGGGAGCCTCTACCTAATCATGCTTCTCTTACTCCTACTAGAATAGAGGTATCCTAGGCCATTTTGTGTTGCTCTAAATGAATACCTGAGGCTGGATAATTTATAAAGGAAATAAGTGTATTTGGCTCATGGTTCTACCAGCTGTACAGAAGCATGGTGTCAGCATTTTCTCAGCTTCTGGAGAGGCCTCAGGCTGCTTCCATTTACGGCAGAAGGCAAGGGGGAGCTGACATGTGCAGAGACCACATGAAAGAGAGGAGCAAGAGAAAGAAAAAGAGATCCTATGTTCTTTTTTAACAACCAGTTATCACAGGAAGGAAAAGAGTAAGAACTCACTCACCCACAACACGGGGAAGGCACTAATCAATGCATGAGGGATCCACCCCCATGACCCAAGTGCCTCCCATTAGATCCCACCTTCAACACTGGGGACCAAATTTCAAAATGAGGTCAGGTAGGGACTAACACCCAAACTATAGCAATAGGCAACCATTGTTTTAGTCCTGTTAGAAGGTGCTTATCGCTTTCCCCACCTAGGGAACATGAGGAGTTGGTAGAAAACCCCAAGATGTTTCCTCTCTCCCTAAGTATTAGAAACAACTCAATTACTACTCTTGGTAAGTCCAGCTCAGGTCTGGCTTAGGTTGCTTGCTGTGGAACCACCACTACTTGGCCCTGGTGTTCCCATTCCCTTGTGCCCCCTGAGACCTGAAGGCCTCCATTCTGGTTTGTGCCTACAGACACATTGAAAGTCACAAGGCTAGAATCTGCTATTCTGCAGCCAGAGCAGTTGATCTTTTTTTGAAACTCTAAATGACTACTCCGAATGTCTCATGAAGAGAATAAAATTTCACTTAAGTGTGACACAGTCCTTTCAAGCAGGAGGAAGCCCTATGTGTAATGGCTCATAGAGCGTCTACACAGTCAGCCTGGCTGGATTCGGATCCTGTCTCTAGCACTTGCAAACTGCAGGACCTGGGGCAAATTTTACAAATTATCTGAGCTTTGATTTCCTCATCTTTAAAATGGGATTAATACTAATATAGGTTGAGCATTCCTAATCTGACAATCCAAAATCTCAAATGCTCCAAAATCTGAACCTCTTTGAGCACTGACATGAAATTCCAAAGAAATGCTCATTGGAGCTTTTCAGATGTCAGAATTTCTTTTGGGGGGATGTTGTAAGTATATAGACATCCCTTTGTATCAGTGGGGCGTTGACTCCAGGGTCATCACATACACCAGAATCCGCACACACTCACATTCCACAGTTGGCCGTGTAGAACTCAAGTGCATGGAAAGTCAGCGCTCTGTATAGGCAGTTTTTAAATCTCCCATACTGTATTTTCCACCTGCCTTTGGTTGAAAACGATCCACATTTAAGTGGACCCATGCAGTTCAAATCTGTGTTATTCAAGGGCTCAAAATATAATGCAAATATTCCAAAATCAGAAAAAATCTAAAATATTCCTGGTACTAAACTTGCAGATAAAGGACGTTAAACCTGTACCTACTTATAGAGTAAAGAGGAGTAAATGAAATAATACAGGTAAAGTACTTAGAAATCACTTCATAAATACTAGTGTAGTTGTTTTATCATTGCCATTATTATTGTTATTATTATTATTATTATTGGGCTTTTATCACCATCTCTTGTCTCAGGCAAGACATATATCCACTGGCTCTCTTCTGGCTTGGGTTTACCCCCCACTTCTCCAAGGTATCCCCTTCAGTTATTTACAATGCATCATTATTCTATTTTAGCACAGTCAGGAGGAGAGGGTGTCCACCCAAATGCAAGAGAACTGACAGTAAATTCACAAAATCTCCCACAAAGGCCTCCTTCTGTGGCTGTTTGCACAGATAGAGTCTCTAACACATGCTATAGATCCCTGAGAAATAAACTTTGAAACTTAGCCCCAACCCAGGAACATAGCACACCGAAATAGGCACAAACTCTTGGAAAAGCTAACATAGACAGAAAAGTCCATTATTTCATCATTGGACAAATTTGGATTACAGTCAGAAACAGATGACTGTGGGGAATATCAATGCTTGCTGATGTGATGGAAAGAGGAATGTAATATCGAATACCAAGCAGCTATGGCAGCTTCTAGTGTTATAGACTGTGTGTGCAGGTGGGACCTTCACTCATTTGATGTAACACAAAGAATTATCCTCCAGGGACAACATATGAGGGGGAAGTAACTATGGCAGCAGCTGCAATCTTAAAGGAAATCAAGGGAAGTATCATAGTAGAGTCCTAAATCCTTCTGGAAACACATGGAGAAATAGCTTTAAAACTGGGATATGAAGTATTACATGGAGACCTACTGAAGCAATATAAATAAAGGGCTAATTCATTAGAATAAAATATTACATTTTTGTTATTCTTCACTTAGCTCTGGAGTCAGTATGACATTGAATATTTAGCCATATTTTAACAGTATAAACCTCAAAGAGAAGGGGTTAGGATCTTTATCACTCTGTTTGCACACTTTCCTTTGCTGCTATGTAAATTCATAGGTGCAACAGATATAAGGACTGAAGGCTCTGCCCAATTCACACAGAGCAATATTCATTCTGTATACCAATGGATATGCCAGGGGAGAGTCGGCATGACTCTATGACTTCATCTTGGTTCAGACATTAGAGCCTGAACTAAGATCCTCTTATGATTGAAAGTGACTTAACAATAAGAGCAGCACTAATAGCAAGGTTATTGAGCAGTTGATATGAGCCAGTAGCTGAGCTAAGCAGTTTACTTATTAAATCATGTATGGGTAAAATTCTAGGTATGGTCTATCCAGGGGCACAATTCCACTCCATCTATGAGACTGTAAAACTCAAGAAACACATTTCCCGCTCCAAAAATACAATGAGACAGATATAGGATACCAATTATAGACAGTCTGGCCCCAAAGGGGAGAAAATAGAAAAAGTAAGTCACCAGTCCAAAGACATTTTGAAATCTAGCCAAGCAAACTCCATTAGGTTCAAGGCTTAGGAATAATTTTCTGTGGCTCAAGGCCCCACCCTCTAGAACCAGAAGGCTTCACCTCAGAGTCATCCTTCCTTTGTCATGAAAGGTAGCATATGCTTGCAGCTGAGTAGTTTTATCATCCTGCTTCTTGCTTGCAGAACTCTGGAGGTCCTATAACCTTTTTTTCATATCTGTTACTTTCAGTCAAAGCTGGGGCCCTCGTCTGAGTCATCTAAATATGTCATGGAGGATTCGCTACATTTGACAGAGCTCCTCCACCTATCTTTCCAGGATAATCTCATTCCTATTTCTGGCTTCTGCTGAGTGGGTAAGGGGATCCATGAATCATAAGCCTAATTTCTCCAAAGAGCCTTCTGTGTGGCTAAATACTCTGATCTTCTGGTCCTTTTGTGGCACTGCAAAAGGTCATCCAGCCACACCCTTGGCTTTCTCTCAAGAGCATACTTTCCTACCAGTGAATCTTCTCATATTAGCATCATTAAACATGGATAGGTGAGAATTTCCCAAGTCATCATGTCCTGGTTTCTTTTTGTCTAATAGTTATTCCCTCAATTTCTTTCCTTCCACTTGCATTTGACTATGAGTAATAATTTTAAAAACTTTTCTGTCACATTTTATTAAAAGCAACAACAAGCTGTGCCTTCAACATTTTGCTTAAAAACCTCCTCAGCTAAATACCCAAGTTTCTCCGTTACAGGTGTTGTTTTCCACATAACTACAGGACACAGTTCAATACATTTTCTGCCACTGTAAAAGAACAATTCTCCTCCCTCCAGCTTCCAAGAACATGCTCTTCATTTCCATCTGATTCCTCATTGGCAGTGAATTTAGCTTCCATATTTAATAGCCTGTTGATGACGATTTAGGTATTCTTGAAAATGACTTGGGTTTTCTCTCCTGTGCTTCTGACTTTCTGCTAAGTCTATATCAGTAGAGTCACATTGTGCAGATTGTGCACAGAACTTTAAGTATAATTTTTAAAAAATTGTGTAGATTGTGTAGAATTGTTACATAGATATACACATGCCATGGTGGTTTTATGCATCCATCCCCCTGTCACCTACATTAGATATTTCTCCTAATGTTATCCCTCCCCAATCTCCCTACCCCCTGCTATCCCTCCCCTAGCACCCCCAACCCCAACAGATCCCAGTGTGTGATGTTTCCCTCCCTGTGTCCATGTGTTCTCATTGTTCAACACCCACTTATGAGTGAGAACATGTGGTGTTTGGTTTTCTGTTCCTGTGTCAGTTTGCTGAAAATGATGGTTTTCAGCTTCATCTGTGTCCCTGCAAAGGACATGAACTCATCCTTTTTTATGGCTGCATTAAGCATTTGTTACAGCAACACCACACCTTTAGGTACCAAAATTTTATGCTGCTCTAACAAATTTGCCCACATTTAGTGGCTTAAAATAATACAAGCTTATTGTCTTGTAATTTTAGAGGTCAGAAGTCTAAAGGAGGTCTCACTGAGCTAAAATCCAGGTGCTGGGAGTGCTGTGCTTTTTTCTGGAGGTTCTAGGGGCAAATCTGTTTTCTTGCCTTTTCCAGCTTTTAGAGGCTGCTGTGTCCCTTGGCTTATAGACCCCTTCCATTTTCAAAGCTAGCAGTAGCCAATCAAGTCTTTCTCACATTATACATTCTGATTGACTTTTCTCTTCTTCCCCATTTAAGGTCCCTCAGGATTACATTGGACCCACCCAGGTAATCTAGTGTAATCCCTTTATCTCAATGTCTGCTGGTTAGCTACTTCAATTCTAGCTGCAACATAAATTCCCTCTTGGCATATCCTATCATATCATACCATATCATATATATATATTCACAGTTTCCAGGGAATAAGATGTGAACATCTTTGGGGGCCATTATCCTGCCTGCCACATATCATTTAGTCCCCACAATTCTGTGAGCTCTGTATATTATTGCCTTCATATTGCTAGTAAGAAAATGGGCTCAGAGAGATTGAGTCACTTGCCCAAAGCTAGTATGTGTGGAGTTCACCTAGTTCTATGTTTATGTGTACATAGATATCTCTCTTTCACATAAAATCAAGGCTCATCTCGAACACTATGTTTCAGACTTTCCCAGCATACCTTTAAAGAGTTCTGGACTTTATCAATGCTTCCTTTGGTATATATGTTTATGTAGAGGTTTAAATGCTTAAGCATTTAATTTAATATATAATTTGCTAGGGTATTCCAAGTCAATGGGTCCCGTAGAACCAAGCAACACAGTGAGTAGATGAGATGTCCCTCAGCTGTGGAGTATTCTACCCTATTTGGATGATGAAACAAGTGGACTCTTTGAATGCTCAGATGGAAGTAGATAAAAACAGACTGGTTGAAAATAAATTGCCCAAAGCAGCCATTTGATTGAAAGTGAAACTTCTGAATCACTGTTTTTGCTGTTACTTTTGGTACACCATGGAGCAGTCCTGACAAATTTGTGTATGTTCTTTAATTGTCCACTTTTTCAGAAATTTGCCCTATGTTTTTTGCTTTAAAAAATGTTCTCATTTATTTTGTGTCTCTTCTGAATCATGTGTGATTTTTCAAAAAAATAAATGTTGGAAACAAACTAAATTCCCATTACCAGTAAATTACCATGTCCCAGTTAATACCATTTACTCACTGCAGATAAATTGTAAAATATAAACTGATTTTAAAAACTAATTTTCAAGTTTTAAAAATATAAGCAATTAAGCAAAACATAAAATTGCTTAAAAATAGAAATTTTTAAAGAAGAAAAAGTCTCTAAAAATATATGCTTTTCTTTCAACTTTTTAAATATTTATTATTTTGTCATTATAAAATAATTATTGCACATTTTAAGAAAATCAGAAATATAGACAAGCAGAAGGATATATATATCCATAATGCTGAAGGCTATTTCATTAATGCCTAACTGTCATAGACCCTTCCTTATATGTTATGTGTTACATGTATAACACTCATATTATATGCTATTCTCAATAGAATCAACTGTAAAAACTGCTTTGCAACCTGCTTATTAAGCCTAACAACATATTATGAATATTTCATGGCAAGATATGTATTTGTGAAACATACTTTGCAATGACCACATGGTATTCCATTTTATCAACAAACCATAATTTTGTTTAACTGGTTTACATTTAGGTTTCTACCACCTTTTGGGAAATACTGAAAAGTAGCCATAATTGCTGGAAAATGAATTAGCAGCAAAATATGAGGACATTAACACATTTTCAGCCTAAACATGTACAAAATTGCTTAAAGATGCACAAAGTGTCACAAAACCTCAACGACAGCAAATCAATATTGTTGATAGGTAGGGGAAAATCAACGTATGAGTTAGACTGTTTACTTTTGACCTATTATTTTTGCCAGTTGCTGTCTGGATTATTTTCCCTCAATTAAATTGCCTTAACCAAATCATTTAAACTGAGCCTGATTCAGTAAGAAACATCTTTGGTTATTCAACACATGGTTTTTCATCAAAGTTAAGAGTAGGACTGGGAAATGTGTCTCTGATGAGAATGTTAAAAACTTTCTGCTGACTTAAGACAGAAAATGAAAGAGCCAGGTGTGACGGCATTGGGAGGCAGTAAAGAGTATTCAAGAGATTAGCAACTTGAAGAGTCAAATATATTGTTCTGAAAATGCCAAGATTATATTAATCTGAAATATGAAAATAGTTATACCTTGGGTTTACATTGTATATTTGTGTGACACATTTCCAAATCAAAGTCATCCATCTTGTCTGTGAATACTGCTGGTGATCATGTTGCCCTACTTCAAATTATGAATTGATCTCCATGAGTCATCTGTCCTGAAATTTTAGGCAGACTATGTGCCTTCTCTTGTTAAGAGCCTCTGTACTGTAGAGTTACAGGATAAATGCAGCAAGCATCATCTGTTATTGTGAGTTAAACAGTTTTAAAATTGCTAACCAGTTGCCTTTCTTATTGTGACTCTAGTTTAGTTAAAATATGTTCAACAAGCAATTTCCCCTTTAAGTCCTATTCGAAACACAGATACTTTACCAGGCTGTAATACTGCATCTTTAAAAAACTTTAGGAAAGCAAATCATTTCCTCTAAATAGTCAAATTCTCTCAGAATGGTAAATACAGTGTTACTGTCTGTATTACTTTGAATGCAGATTACCTACAGCAATTTAGTTCGATCCAATTTAGTGTCCAGAAGAAACGTACTTGGCCTGGCCAAAATTTCATTGGCTAATTCCAAAAGAAATGATTAACTTTTCCATTTTTGTAAATGAACCTTTTTTTTTCATTCAGTATTTACATGCAGTTATCAGATGATAGATACTGGGAATATGAAGGTGAGGAGAAAAAAACAAAACGATTTTGCATCAAGCACATTGTCTCTGGGTCTTAGAACAGGGGCTGGCAAGTAGTAGCTGCTCAATAAACACTGAATAAATAAAAGAGGCTGAAAAACTGGCTAGCCAAGTGCAGAAAATTGAAACTGAACCTCATCCTTAGATCTTATAGAAAAATAAACTTGAGATGAATTAAATAACTTATACATCATAAATGAAAAATGCAAAACTATAAAAACCCTAGGAGATAATCTAGGCAATACCATTCAGGACATAGGCATGGGCAAAGGTGTCATGATGATAACGTCAAAAGCAATTGCAATAAGAGGAAAAATTGACAAATGGGATCTAATTAAACTAAAGAGCTTCTGCACAGCAAAAGAAACTATCATCAGGGAGAATGAACAATCTCCACAATGGGAGAAAATTTTTGTGATCTATCATCTGACAGAGGTCTAATATCCAGAATCTACAAGGAACTTAAACATATTTACAAGAAAAAAAGAACCATAAAAAAGTGGGCCAAGGATATGAACAGACACTTCTCAAAAGAAGACATTTACTGCCTGTACTCCCAACACTTTGGGAGGCCGAGGCGGGCAGATCATGAGGTCAAGAGATTGAGACCATCCTGGCCAACATGGTGAAAACCATCTCTGCTGAAAATACCAAAATTAGGTGGGTGTGGTGGAGCACACCTGTAGTCCCAGCTACTCAAAGGCTGAGGCAGGAGAATCGCTTGAACCCAGGAGGTGGAGGTTGCAGTGAGCCAAAATTGCACCACTGCAGTCCACCCAGGTGACAGAAAGAAACTCCATCTCAAAAAAAAAAAAAAAAAAAAAGAAGTAGACATTTACATAGCCAACAAACATATGAAAAAAGCTCAACATCACTGATTACTAGAGAAATGCAAATCAAAACCACAATGAGATAACCATCTCATATCAGTCAGAATGGCAATTATTAAAATGTCAAGAAACAACAGATGCTGGCAAGGCTGCAGAGGAATAGAAATGCTTTTACACTGTCAGTGGGAATGTAAAGCAGTTCAACAATTGTAGAAGACAGTGTGGTGATTCTTCAAAGACCTAGAACTAGAAACACCATTTTATCTAGCAATCCCACTACTGGGTATATACCCAAAGGTATACAAATCATTCTATTATAAAGATATATGCACATGTATATTCATTGCAGCACTATTCACAATAGCAAAGACATGGAATCAACCCAAAAGCATCATAGGCTGAATAAAGAAAATGCAATACATATATACCATATACATATGGAATACTATACAGCCTTAAAAAAGAATGAGACCATGTTCTTTGCAGGTGCATGGATGGAGCTGGAAGCCATTATCCTCAGCAAACTAATGCTGGAACAGAAAACCAAACATCACATGTTCTCACTTATAAGAGGGAGCTGACACAATGTGAACACAAAGATACAGGGAGAACAACACACACTGGGGCCTGTCAGGGGCAGAGTAGGAAGAGAATCTGGATAAACAGCTAAAGTATACTGGGCTTAATACATAGGTGATGGGTTGATAGGTGCAGTGAATCAACATGCCACATGTTGACCTATGCAACAAATCTGCATATCTTGCACATGTATCTAGAACTTAATAAAAAATAAAAATAAATAAATAGGAAGGAGAAAAGAGGGAAGGGAGGCAGAAGAGATGGAATTAAGATAAAAATTTCTTTCCTTAATAACTCATATATCTTTGTATGGAGTTGTATAAAAGCCCTGGGCAGGGAGGCAAGACATCTGGGCTCCTTTAGTCTGCCCCTAACCACTCAGAATCTGTGTAAGTTACAATCTCTTCCCTGGACTTTGATTTCCTCATCTGTGACATGCAAGATTTGTGTTTCCTCTCAGTCTAAAGTTCTAGGATGCTATAAATAACAATTTCCCAACGAAAGCAGTCATTTGTTTTCTCCAGCTTCCTTTGGCACACACAGTCACCCTCGTGGCAGGAGCTCAGCTCACCTTTGCCTCCACGCAGGCCTTTCCCTAAAGAACATCCTACACAAGAATTAGCATCTTCTCATCCTGTGTCCTAAGAATAAATGCTGCCCTCTCCTTTTGTCCATGTCCCAGCCTTTTTCTTTTCTCTTGAAGGGAAGGGGAAGTGGCCTGTTGAATTTGCCCAGATAAATAGCACCATGTGTATAACTCTAAGTTAAAGAGACCAACTGGAATGTCAGGATCTTCTCAGACGGGTCAGTGTTCTGAAGCGGCTCAGCTATGTTGGACCCACAGTAACCTCTTACATGGGCCTCACATAAAATCTGAAGTGAGTCTAAGGAAGTGAGTTTGGATCTGAGGACATAGCAGAAGGAAATAAAACGTCCTGGTCTATCTTGCTGAGTAACAAGTGTTGAGCTTGCTAATGTTGCTTTTCTCTCTGGGTTTGGCTACTGCCTTCTGGGCTCCCATTAAAAACCTCTTGTATGACAATTAATGAATTTTTGCTTTTTCAAAATGTCACAGAACCTATTTAGCCAATAGATCACCTCATGCAAGGCTACAACTTCTCTTTTAAATATCGCATTAATCGTTTTTATGTTGGATGATGTAAGTTATTAGTTTGGCAACAAAATGGGTTTTCCTCTTGGCTCTTTTTATTTCTTCTCTCATTATTACAGGAAAGCCAATCCAATACTAAATGGTGGACACTTATGTCATGCCCCTGGGGTCTAAATAATGGTCCTTTTTTTCTACCTGTCATTCTGGGTGTGCAGCATGCTGTAGAGGTATTAACTCACCCGTCCCCACTATGCCATCAAAAGCATGGCTGCCACATTGTGCACCTGAGTTGAGATTCTAAGGATGGTTCACAGCTAAGAAGAAAGAGTGAAAGGAGTTCGATTGATGCATACAAAACCTAGATCTGGCCTCTCTCTGACACAGACCAGCTGTGCCACCTGGGGAAAGTTACCTAACCCCTCTGAGTTCTTCTCTAATATGAGGGAGTTATAAAGATCAAAGATCGCCTCTAAGCTTTGACGTTTTGTAATTATCAGATTCTACTGTCCAAAGTATTTCAGAGAGTATTGTATTTATGGCAAAAACTTACATTGTAACCGCTGGTCAACAAAAAGCATAGGTATGTAATGCAAGAGAACAGTGGTGGGTATTGGGATTTGTGATGCACCCTTTCTGAAACTGGGCTGGTGATGCAATAAATGCTCGGTTCTTTGGAGTAGAAGCCCTTATCTCATATCCTGGAACTTACATTTATGATGGCCTTAGGTGAACCATCTTAATTATCAAACTCTTAATTCCCTCACTTATAAAACAAGTGCATATGTGTGTCTTATCTGTGACACTGTGAACGGGGTGCTGTCAATTTAAAGAAACAGTTGCCCATGTCACTGCTACTGCCCATGTCACTGCTACTGGCCATGTCATGGTATATAATCATATGAGTCTGTGCTATCATAACTGAGAGTTTCTGTATCATGTGAGTGCCTGTGGTGCTATTTATATCCTTATTTCCCTGAGTATGTGAGTGGATTTGGTACAGCTGTGTGGCTGAATACTGGTAGGCTGGAAATCCTAACTGACTTACAGAGTTGCTGTGAGGATAAAATAAAGTGATAATCATGAACAATTGGGTACATTTTATAACCTATGAAAGGTTTGCCCATATGACATCTGCTTTTGGCATCCTAACAGCTGAATGAAATATTGTATTACTTGTGTGAGTATTATTTTATAGCTAAGGAAATCTAGAACTTAACTGATTAACCTGAAATAACTCAGCAAATCAAGGAAAACCTAGATTTTGAACCTAGATTTGTATCAGTCCCAATGCTTTATGTTTTTTCTCATTATATATCCACCTTCTCATGAAAAAGTTACAATGCATATTGTAAAACATCATGCAAATGTAAGGGGATGGTGATGATATTAAGGAAAACTCTGGAGGGGAGGCTATACAGTTATAATTTCCTCTGTAATTTATTACTTAGATTTTCCTAAGTAACTGCATTATTTCCTCCTTCTTTACCATTTAAGATGTAGCTGAAGTTAAGGGCAAAGTCAGAGAGAAGTCACAGTTTTGAATGCCAACTTGTAGAGGAATTTGACTGAAATACCTGCACGGCACGTTCTGTGGTTGAAATTGTTATGTCTTCTTAATGCTTTTGGTGTATGAACCGAGTTTGCACGTGATCTGTTCTGTAATCCATACTGTTTCTGGCAGATGCTACCACTGCCCCATGCTTTCTATACTGACATCACAGCTGCAGAGTCATCAGCAGAACAGAGCATGACACATGAATGACTACTGCAGGATCAGGGTTGAATTCTCACTGAGCCAGTTACCTCTTGGTGTCACCCTGGTGATCACTTGGTCAGGGTAGAAGTTCCTGTCATCATGTTCTCTAAGTTTCCTTATCTATCGTAAGAGTATATCAACAGTTGCCTTGTGGAATTAGTATGACTGTTTATAAAACAGCATGGGCAGAGTGCTTTACACAATAAATTATAGTTATGAGAGGCATTACTACAAAAAGAATCACATCCAGAATCTTCGTCATTTAACACAGAACTCCCATCAGCTGAGCCAAGTCAGCTTTAGTCACTTCCATTCTATATTTTAACAGTCATTTTTGAAACACTTAGGAGGGTTATTAAATTAATGAAATAAACACTTTTTATTAATAATCTTAAATCAAAGAAAACTACCTTTAACACTTTTTATCCAAGTTTTGTGCATTTGTTTACTACTCTTTTTTAGAATAATTAATAAATTCATGTCTCTTACTACTCAGCAAAGGAGGTCTTTTATTTATTTAATTTTTTTTTTTTTTTAAGAAACAGGGTCTCAGTCTGTCACCCAGGCTTCTAGAGTGCAGCAGTGTGATCATGGCTTGCTGCAACCTACAACTCCTGGGGCTCAAGGGATCCTCCCGCCTCTGTCTCTAGAGTAGCTAAGCCTATTATTTTTAATAAAGATGGGGTCTTGCTATGTTGGCCAGGCTGATCTCAAACTCCTGGCCTCAAGTGATTCTCCCTCTCAGCCTCCAAAAGCACTAGGATTACAGACTAGTGAGCCACTGGGCCAGGCCAGGATGTCTTTGTATTACCATTTTTTTATAAGAGCCTAACTTTAGGTCTATACCAAGGAAAATTGAATTCACAGGATCCTATAGGTGCTAAGGCAAGAAGATAATGTGGTTATTATTGCTATTAACTTCCATTTATTTAACAAAATATATGCAGAGTTCTGAACAAATGTTTTACATGTACCATTTATTCATTTGTTTATTGAATATCTACCATGTGCCAGGGACTGTAGTAAGATATATCACTGAGAGCACAGTGTTCTGGTCTCCTCCAGGATAAAAATATATATATAAATCATTATTTTCCTGGCGTCATATTCTCATCTGTATACTAAAGTTAATAAAATCTGTTTTTCTTCCCAGGACTATTACAAAGATCAAAAGAGATGATAGACATCAAACCTTGTGAATCAATAATCAAAAGGGATTCAAAAATTTAAATGTTAATACTACTACTGAAGTGTTTGGTTTAGATTGTTGTTTTGTTCATTTGCCTGTTTTACTAGATTCTGAAGCGCCTTTTATATGAGCTAAAATTTATTAGACTGTATGCCATAGAAAACCCAAACCAAAATGTCTTAACTAGGAAACTCTTGTTTTTGCAAAATTACAAAAATATGAGGGTAGGAAGTCCTGGGCTCAACAATATCATTAAAGACTCAAGTTCATTCAATCCTTCTGCCACATCAACCTCAGAATTTGCTTTTTTCCTCATGATCATACTATCGGTTGCGTCATCTCTAGGACTGCATTCACTTTCCAGGCAGACCTCCTCATGAGATCCTATCAGATAATTCAGGAAAAGAAGCACCTTTTAGCTAAATTTTGGATTCATTTTATTTGCCAGAATTGTGTCCCATTGCTATCCTTAGACAAAAGGAAATTTTTTAAAGTGAGTTTTAGATGTGTAACCTTTAGGAGAACAAGAGAAAACGGGGACAGGGTTGTAAATGATTCAGTGAGGGCTCATCACGATATAGGTTAGGGTTCAGTGACACTTTTTGTTGGTTTATTATATTTCTCAGCTGTGACTTCAAACTGCAAAGACAGTCAAGAGTCACATATGCCAAAAATCTCTAGTGAATTTCAACCCTAAAACTGTTGGTGCCACATCTGGATAGGTGGATTAAAATTGATTAGTTGCTCATATTACCCCTTCCTTGTCTCAGAGTGGCTCTGGATTTGATAATTACACAATCTCTGATGATATATTTCTAATTCAAGATTTAAACTGTGGCTTATCCCACATAAAGTGATCAACATATTAATAAACAAATAAAAAGAATGAGATCTCTTACTATAAAAAGAATAGGCTGTCTTTTGTGGTTGCTATAAAGAAACAAACAACCTCATATTATTATTACAGACCCAAAGGCTAAAAAGGAAATTAAATGGGCATGTGCCTAGAAACTGTCTGTAAAAATCAAATTTGCTCAGAGAAACAAGAGAGAACTAGAAGGGTTGGAAAATGTGCATTATTCATACTATCAGAACAGGAGCAAGGAAGGAACTAAAACAGAATAAAGAAAACAAGTAGATTAAACTAGAGGAAGAGGAAAACTGGCAAAATTGATTACAGAAGCTACAAAGTCCAAAATCTGCAGGGTGCATCAGTGAAGACCCAGGGAAGTGTTAAGCTGCAGTTTGATTTCAAAGATAGTTTTCTGGAAGAATTCTGTCTTTTGGTGAGGTCAGTTTTTTTTTTTTTTTTTTCTTAAGGCCTTAACTGATTGAATGAGGCTTACCCACATTATAGAGAGTAATCTGCTTTACATAAAGTCTACTGATATAAATGTTAATCTCATGTTATATCTTCACAGCGACATTCAGAAGTGTTCGACTAAATATCTGGGTACCTTAGCCTAGTCAAATTGACACATAAAATTAACCACCACAGGGAATATTGAGATCTTAGAAAACACGCCAGGCAGCTACAAAGTACAGATTATACAGATTTTCTCAGAGCATTGGGATCTAGGAAATTATTGGGACGCACCCTCCTAAAACTCAGAGATTTCACATTAAAAATTCTTCAAATTTTAGAAGAGCTATATCTGGTGGTTAATGAAAATATGAACAGAGATGAGAGTAAGAGCAGTATGATTATAAAATACTCAGATTATTATAATGCATTCTTAAAATGATGGCTGCCAATGAATCATGCCTCCTTTGGTCCATTCCCATTTGCTATGTCAAGTTGCTATGGCTCCATCCAAAGATGAAGCCCATTTCCCCATCTCCTGAAGCTGGAGTTGTCTCATGACTTGTTTGAATAACAGAATGCAGGAGAAGTGACATGGTACAACTTTCAGGGCTTGCATCTTCTGCTTTCAACCTCTTAACGTTACCCTAAGGCCACTATGCTGTGAAGAAATCCAGGCGGGTGGGAAGGTCCAGCCATACCAACTATGGCACGTGAGTTCAGTCCCCACTGACCTGACAGCTACGTGTAGCCTCATGAGTGAGCCCAGACAAAATAGCAGATGGACAGCCTAGTTCACCCAAAGAATTCTGGAAAAATACTGGGTTGCTTTAAGTCACTAAGTTTTGGTGTGGTTTGTTGCACAACTGCATAGCTAAGACATCATTGCAATTCATTTATTTTCACTGCTGTCCTAGTACTTCATTGAATAATGTCAGACTCTATTAAAGTCCATTTTTTATAGACATTTGGATCATTCCTATTTTGTTGCTGTTAAAAAAAATGCCTCCTGTGAACATTAATATGCAATACCTCCAGTTACACAAATGCAAGAACTTCTCTGAGGTATACACCTCAGAGTAGAATTGCTGTTGAAGGTATGTGCATTTTCAACCTAACTTTTAAAGCAGTTATCCACCTGCTTTTCAAAATACAAACTAGGCAGAATTATGAATCAGTTAGAAAAATTCCATCATAACAAGTCATTAGGAAAAAGATTCAGACAAACATATCACAGAAGAAAAAATAAAATGGTTCATCAACTATAAATGAGTCTCCGTTTCATTAGTAAAGAGGGAAATACATTCCTTAGTGAACCCAAGAAGTTTATTTTCCATTTTAAAGGGAGTGGCTGATACTGGTAAAAGGAAATTTGGGCCGTGCCTTGTAACTATCTACCTATAAATTTATCTCTTGAATTATCAAAAAGAACAATTGTGGGATTGAAATGGTGGCAGTAAAATATGCAGTGTTGATTCAGGAGAAGGCAAAGGTGATGTTGATTCTGCTGGTAAGGATGTAAATTAACACCACATTGCTAGAGATGAATTTGGCAATACACATCAAAATGCTTCAAATGTATGTACTTTTTGAATCTGAAATTTTATTTCTATGATTTATCAGACAATTTCAAGGATATTTGTACAAGTGTTAATTAGTGCATGCCTTGACCATGCTCCCTTCTGTCTATCTATAGTCCTTCCTGAAAGCAAGGCCAACTTTTCTACCAGATAATCCTGACCTCATCCTGTCAGAATTGAATGGACCAAGAATTGAGCTACCCTAAAAGTGAGTAATTGATAGACTCTAGACAGAAGGCTGACCAGTGAGGTGTAAAGTAATGAGCAGGAAAAACAGGATTGCTTTCTTGGGAATGAAGGATTGAGAAACCAAGAGATGAGAGCTGTTGGTTACCAAGACGGGAGCCACAAGGACATATTAAGGATGGCCATGATGTGTTGATAGAGACAGGGAAAGCCATCACACACCACATATGAGAATCAGGAATTATGAGGAGAGGAAGACTGTTAGTAGAAACAAGGGAATGAGACAGATGTGCAAAGAGAAGCAGCTATCCAACCTAGGGTTGCCTCAGACTCCAGTGGCTTTCTAGGTCCAGTTCCAGCCACAAATGTTATTACAATAAAACACCTTGTCATTGAGAAACCTCAAATGAATCTCTGTTTCTTTCTTTTCTTTTCTTTTTCCTTTCTTTTTTTTTAAGACAGAGTCTCACTCTTGTAGCCAAGGCTGGAGTGCAACAGTGGGATCTCAGCTCACTGCAACCTCTGCCTCCTGGGTTCAAGCGATTCTCCTGCCTCAGCCTCCCAAGTAGCTGGGATTACAGGCACCCACCATCACACCGGCTAATTTTTGTATTTTTAATAAAGATGGAGTTTCACCATATTAGCCAGGCTGCTTTCAAACTCCTGACCTCATGTGATCTGCCTGCCTTGGCCTCCCTAAGTGCAGGGATTACAGATGTGAGCCATGCTTGGCTGAGTCTCTGTTTCTTGATAGCAAAAAGTTTTCACTAAAAGAATCCCCAGATAACATAGTTATATGGATGTAAAACTGTGATGCTGAGACATGTTGATTAAATGACCAGCTCATGATAAGCTTTTTTTCTCTTTTATGTGAGATGTGGTCTCAACTCTTGGGACAAATGAATTCTGGGGAAAAAAATTAGTAGAAAGTCTTTTTGACTGTAGGATCAAGGTATGGTTTTCAATCCAATTCCACAAGTAAAAATACAGCATTTTCAGTCCCGTCAAAATAAGTTAGTAATATTTTGCCAAGTGGAAAAGAGACACATTACAGAAGAGTATGTATAAATATCCACATTATTTTCTTGTTATTTATGTATATATAGCATGTTATAAACACAAGGATTATAAATAGATTAGAAAGGCTACATACCAAAATATTGACTGTCGCCATCTCTGAATGGTGATATAATTGATCTGGGGTGTTTTTTGTTTTGTTTTGTTTTTTCTTCTCTGGGTTCTTGATCTTCAATAAAATCAAATTTTACAAATAAATATTTTAATGTGTAATTGTGAATATTGGTGCCATTGCCTATCACTCCCTATATGTTTTTTCCAAGAGCCAGCTTTCTGGAAATAGTTTGTAGATACTGATTCATGGTCAAATGTTTCACATTTACCCTCAGAAATGAGTGCTACCATTTAGAAACAGAAGGTAAGGGTCTTCTCTGACATTGGACATTGGGAAGATGTTGATGGTTTGAACTGAGACCCTGGCTAAACCATTTCAGGACCACAAGGTTAGGCCTCTTGGATGTTCTTTTCACAGGTGCCCCACTTTGCTTGTGGGATTTAGGAGGAGATGCCACAGACTGTTAGCGGAAAAGTGAGTTATTTGATGTATTATTTAACATCAAAAAGTTGTTTTAATGAGAAAAAATTGTAGCTGTATCTGTTTATTTTTGTGATAATGTTTTGAATTAAAATTCTCTAATGAGCTTATCAAGATTTTATAAGATGGTTGTTCAATGTTAGTTTATTATTACAGGCTATTTGTTTAGTAATGACTTTAAAATAGATTCTATTTGTAATGTGCAGCAAATAGAATTTTAATAATCAAGAGATTGTTACTTTTATGCCATGTTAGTCATTAAATTGAGCCGGGAAATAACAGAGTTGATGCAGATGAAAATATTAAATCTGTAGCAGAAGACTGGATAAAACTATTTGATCATTTCAGGTTTATCCATGAGTTAACTCATTGTGAAAAGATTACAAATGATTTAATTGTTCTCCATCTGTTAGAAATTCAATTAAATGCTGTTTAGTTTATGTAACCACAAATCTCCTGCTATCACTCCATTCTCAGTATTAACTCTACTGTGTATTGGCACCACTAAAAGGTAAATTACAACTACCTAGAGGGGAAATAGCACAATTCCTACTGTAGATGCCATGACTTATCTACACTCTAAATTTTATTCACTATATTTCATTCATGCAACATTGATTCAGCAGTAGAAAACAACAGATTCCCCTGAATCCCTGGGCACACGTTGCCCTCTGCCTTCAGGGTGCCTCTTACTATTGGGAACTCTCTCTCTCTGCACTTACCTTGCACTGCTCCCATGATGTATTTTTGTGGTGACTTCTTCTCAAATGATAAGGAGTTCTTTCAGATCAGGGAGAGTATATAATTCATTATGAAGTAATAGGACAGAAAATACTATTTAAGGACAAAACTGATTTTGCCATCTTCTACTCATTAGGAAAAATGCCATCATTCTATTAGGCAAAAATAACATTTGATGGGCTCTCTTACCCACCCCCCAGAGACTTTAATAAAGGAGAGATAAGCAAAGACTGAAATTGCAAGACCTCTTCCAATTCTTTTGTTCTGCAACATGGTGGGAACTAGAGTTCCCACATGCCGTTGTTTAGCAGAACGCTGTAAGTGTGTATTTCCACATGTTCAGAGGTGTACTCAGACAACAGGAGTAGAAAATCTAAGTTGCTTTGTGTAATACAGTGAGTAAGATTGAGTTTCCTCGGGGTGCTAAAGAGGTTGAAACTGAAAACCTGAGAGTTTGGTGACTGGTTCTCAAATTATCTGTGGTGAAGAACCAAGTTTTTGTTGTTTCTTTAGGGGAAGGTTGTTGTTTAATTTCCAATCATCACTGATCAAATGCTTATAAATGCTTATTCTCAATTTCTGTACTGACTTTGTGATATACTGATAATGCCCCACGGAGTAACACTGGTCCAGAGGGTGAGGAGGTTGAAGGACGCACAAGAACAAGAGTATCTAATATTCAATTGTAGGTTGTTATTGCTAATCTATATGAACACTTATGTTACCACATTTTTAAATTTTGTTTTACATGCAATTGCTTCATGAAACTGGATTTTGTTGTGGTTATTGCTGGGGATTAGGGAGTTTAAAAAACAAGAAAGAAAGTTAGTTTTCTGTCTTGGTCAACACAGAACAGAGACAAGAGAAGGGAGTAGATAGCAATACACAGAAACTCAGTAAGATCAAGAGACTGAAGTCAGAGTGACCTTGAGAATGCAATCTCTGTGGATTGCTGACTCCCCAAAAATTCCACCAAAAGACACGGATTAAGCAAATTCAAGTGTATTACCCTTGTAATAAGGGAGATCACTAACTTGACAGAGTCGTAGTAGCAACTCCAATGATAGAGAACCAAGGAAAAATACTTATAAGTGTCTGGTTTAAGGTGGGTCTTTAAGTATGGGCGTCTGATTAGAATTGGGCAGAGTTTGTTACATAATAGTTTGGAATTAGCAGACACAATGAAAAAAAAGTTTGGAAAGAAGTCTTGAAAAACAGTCCCTTGAGAAGCCCAGTTGAATAATATACTGTTCTGAGAAAGAAGCTACGTGCCTTGATGTAGGCTACTTGGCTACTCTACTGTTAGAATAGACTTCAGAAAGTTCATGAGACAAGCAGCCTCCTGAGCAAGAATTCTCTGGAAAAATAAAGTCAGGTTAATGTAGAGTTTTGAGCATCACAGTAAATTTATGCTAATAGAGACAGTTAAGCTACAGGTTTCAGTTCTGAGTTAGCAGCTATAAACCCTGTAGAAGACATGAGTTTCTCAGAGGTTGTGTGATAGGAAATTTGATCTTATGTGACATCTGGGTCACATTTGTTATTCCTAGCATACAGCAGTGCTAATCACATAGTAGGGACTCTACAACTACTTACAAAAAAAGGACTAAATGAGTAAATAAATGAGTAACTGAAAGAGAATACTACTCTAATACTGTCTATCCCAATGCCTAAAACTCCAGTTTTTAGTTTCACTAACATAATGACTTCTTTTTTTTTTTTTTTTTCTGATGGAGTGTTGCTCTGTCACCCAGGCTGGAATGCAATGGTGTGATCTTGGCTGACTGCAACACTACAACTTTCTTCTCTCGGGTTCAAGCCATTCTCCTGCCTCAGCCTCCCGAGTAGCTGGAGCTACAGGCACGTGCCACCACACCCAGCTAATTTTTTGTATTTTTAGTAGAGATGAGGTTTCACCATGTTGGTCAGGCTGGTCTCAAACTCCTGACCCTAGATGATCTGCTTGCCTCAGCCTCCCAAAGTGCATTACCTATTTCACTAAGAAAAGTGAAAAAGCAACAATGCTAACCTTCAAACAAGAGCATACGAGCATGCCTGATGACCCTAGACCCACTGGAATTTCACATAACTCATCTGAAACTGATTGGGAATCAAGGCCCTCAGCATTAGCCCTGGTAACCTGAAAGTCACCAGTCATCAAGAAGTGGCATCTCTACCATGTGGTACAATCATAGCCTTGAACTCAAATTTCTGTCTGATGTATTTGATGTGATCCCTCCTTTTATACCCTTATGATTCCTGCTTGGAGAGATCCACTGACCTTGTAGCTGACTGCCAGAACTTTTCCTTGCCAGGCTAACAATAAATTTGGCATTGTTTTGGACCTTGATTTGGTGGTCTTTGTTTCTTAGTGCTCAACAATTTTCATAGAATCAAAATCCAGAGATATAATGGATAAGCAGACTATTAATAAAGCATTATTCAGAATAGGAAAGACTTGGAACCAACCCAAATGCCCATCAATGATAGATTGGATAAAGAAAATGTGGCACATATATGTAGCCATAAAAAAGAATGGCTTTTTTATTTAGCCATAAAAAAGGAAGAATTCATGTCCTTTGCAGGGACATCAATGAGGCTGGAAACCATCATTCTCAGCAAACTAACACAGGAACAAAAACAAAACACCACATGTTCTTACTCATAAGTGGGTGTTGAACAATGAGAACACATGGACACAGGGAGAGGAACATCACACACAGGGAGGGGAACATCACACGTCAGGGGATGGGGGACTAGGGGAGGGACAGCATTAGAAGAAATACCTAATGTAGGTGACGGGTTGAAGGGTGCAGCAAACTACCATGGCACGTGTATACCTATGTAACAAACCTGCACATTCTGCACATGTATCCCAGAATTTAAGTAAAATAAATAAATAAATAAATCCCAATCACATAGCCAATGAAATTCTGAAGTTATAAGTATTGCTTTCTCTAAAACTATAGGCCAAAACTATAAAAATTATAACTTATAATAGAATAATTTTAAAATGTAAGTGTTAAAGACTATGGCATATATTATAGCTGAATGGTTTTGTATTTCAAACAAATACTAAAATATTCTATGCACAATGTCATGATCTTTCCAAAACGAAAACCAACCCCTAGAAAATCTAGAAAATTTTGCCATGAGTTCAGAAATATTTCTACTCATACTATTTAAATTATGTACTTTATAATACTGTTTGAAATTCCTTTAGACATTTTTTAAAATAGCATTTCAAAATGTAAATGCAGCATTACTTATTTATATTTTATTATGAGTTTGGCCAAATAGGGTCATATGATTTGGGCATTTAGTAGATATTTAGCAAAAGCACAAGTCTGAGTCAGCTACCTCACAGGGCTGCTTAGGACAGAAAGATATTACTGTAAGGAGGTAAACACTGGGAGAGTAATGACCCAAGAGAGATGGGAGTATCCTAGTCTGTACACCCCAGGCACCAAATCACAGAGGGGTCTGGGTTGTCTGCTTGGGAGTTGGGACCTGCCAGTAGTATTTTTAGGATATCTTGATCTCTGAAAAACCATGCTTTTTCCAAGCAGAAAGGGAGCTACATCTCAGCTATGTAATTTTAGAATATCTTAGTTTTGTTTATATCTCCAGCTGAGCATGGGCTTCCAGCCTGATAGTCTGCATTTAAAATGTTCTGTTAAAGTGTTCAGTTCATTTATTTTTAATTAAAATTTTATTAAAATTATAAAACTGATGTGAAGATTCAAAGCAGACAGTACAAATTACATATGTGATGTGGTGACATTAAATATTCACCCACCCAGCTAATTTGGGTAACTTCAGAGTGACTAGTAAAAACTAACTACGGCTTGCAGCTTTGTTCTTTTTTTTTTTTTTTTTGAGACAGAGTTTTGCTCTGTCACCAGATGCCAGGCTGGAGTGCAGTGGTGCAATCTCGGCTCACTGCAACCCCTGCCTCCTGGTTCAAGCAATTCTCCTGCCTCAGCCTCCCAAGTAGCTGGGACTACAGGCTTGTGCTGCCACACCCAGCTAATTTTTGTATTTTTTAGTAGAGACGGGGTGTCACCACCTTGACCAGGATGGTCTTGATCTCTTGACCTCGTGATCCACCCACCTTGGCCTCCCAAAGTGCTGGGATTACAGGCGTGAGCCACCGCGCCCGGCCTCCAACTTTGTTCTTTTCACTCTCCCACCAATTGTCCCTGAGGACCTCTCTCAAGAGTGAATGCTTTTACTTGGCCTGCTAGACTGCTTCTAACTGAGCCCTGCAAATAAATGATCCCTCACCAGCTCATCAGTGTGGAATGACGGGAATGGCAGAAGGGACCATAAGTTACTTGTTATCATCTCAAACATGAAAAGAGTTTCATAATCAGCACAGCCCATGCAACAAATGGAACATGGACACCTTGAAATGACGAGAGAATTCAGGCCACATTAAGTCGTCTCCAGCAATTTCAGGACTCACAGGAATGGTGATTATGTGCAGAAGGGCAACAGCACTATAGGTACCTGGTATGACCCTACCTTTGTGGGTAAACGCTGTAGATGCTGAGGAAAACAGGAGTACCAAAACCTCAAAGTTTAACAGGGAGAGACGTGACAGCTTAAAAGCGCCTCTAAATTCATGATATATCTCACCTTTGACTAATCAGTTGAAGTTGAGAACAATAGTTAAGAGAGCCCAAGTTTAGAAAGATGCAGTCATCTACTCAAAACCACGCTAGACGCACAGGTGACAGAGTGAGCACTGGAATCAGCTTCTAAATCTTACGGTCTTTTCTACTACACTAAGCATGGAATTCTGAATAATACATGTGTGTGTGCACGTGAGCGTGTGTGTGTGTGTGTGTGAGAGAGAGAGAGAGAGAGAGAAATAGGTCAGAACACTTCCATATAGGATAAACAAAACCTTTGCCTTCCTACTCTGGATGTACAGATGTATTAGTTGATATCTTAGCTATGTATTTTTGAAAATGTAGCACTTTCCCCACCTTGGAATAACAGACTTATTAATCTGGCTGTTAAGAGGTAAATCAGAGATCTGGTAGAAGCTTCTTAAAATCAAAGTTAAATTTTGTCTAGCAATTTCTGCTAAGAGGAATAAATTTAAAGAAAAAATATGTACTTTGTTTACTTAAATGTCATTCAGGTAGAAGGCAGGCAGTCTAAAAATGACAAATATTTCCAAATTAATGTTGATTAATATTGATTATAAATCCCAAAATCTACAATAGTTTGGGAAAATAATGGAAGAAAAGTGGAAAGAACTCATTAATGCCATCTTTATCCAATAAGAAAAAATCAGTAAAGTTACTCCTAGTTTTCTTAGCTAACACAAGAAACCTTCTATCAGTGCTGTCACTCAGATCAGGTTCTACGTGTTTTATTATTTGTAGCAGAGATACATTTATCTTCCTGGGTTCTGGGCCCAGCGTTCAGGTGCAGGCTGTGGGGCCCGTGTTCACTGAGGTCTAGTAGGGACCCCCTGGAGTAGCCAGCAACGTCACTGGAGAGTGGTCTGTCTGTGCAGTCTCCATGTCTAATTCTCTAGTCCTCTTGATATGAGGGGAGGGCGGGGAAGGGCTGAGTAGACAAGGGCGGGGTCAGGGCTCCACCCTCGGGCCTGTGCCCATGGACTTAAGTGAGGACAGGCACTCCCGTTTTCGCGCCCAAATGTTGCATTTTTCCGAGACCACTCTGGCCCGCCAAGTGCCCCCATCCTATGTCCATAAAACACCTGAGACCCTAGCGGGCACCCACAAGCAGCTGGACGTGGAGAGCAGAAGAGGAGCGGAAGGGCGCACAGACAGGCCCCTGCGGACGCCAGCAGGCCCCCAGGGACAGCAGAACGCTGTGGAATTCAGTTGGGACTGTTGCAGGAGAGTCTGGCCGCTGGGCAGCCCAACTGCGGGGAAGACCACCTTCCCACTCCATGCCCCTCTGACCTCCCATCCCCCTCACCCCCATCCACCAGTAGCTCCCATGGACCTAAGTGAGAACAGGCACTCCTGTTTTCACGCCCTTCCGCTCCTCTGCTGCTTTCCACGTCCAGCTGCTTGTGTGTGTGCCCGCTAGGCTCTCAGGTTGTTTATGGACACAGGATGAGGGCACGTGGAGGGCCAGAGTGGTCTTGGAAAATGCATGGGTCCAAAAACCTTGCACCCAACTTCCAAGCCCACATGGGATTCATTTTTTCCAGTCCACTAGGGAAGAACCCGGGATACAGAAAGCCCTCTGTCCTTGCGATAAGGCAGAGGGTCTAAGTGAGCTGATTAACATGAGCCGCCTGCAGATGGCAAAACTGAAAGAGCACTCTGTAACACACGCCCACTGGGGCTTAAGCTGCCGTGGGGGCGGAGCCCAAAAAGCTCCCCACGACCTGCCTGTCCCCTAGGGGTCTGAGCAGGAGGGCACTGGAGAAGCGAGCCCTGCCGCACGCCTTGTGAGGGGGATAAGGGAACTTCTCCGGTTTCAGTCTCAAAATTTCTTTTCTGTTTAAACTGCCTAATCTGACCTTTATTCTTTGAACATCACCACACAGAGAAACACACAAGGTGCATCCACCACACATTAGCCAGAGTGAGATTTCTAATGCAAACATCAATACACATCACTTCCTTGTTCAAAACCTCCAATGGACTTCCCCCTGCCACCACACCACAGCTCACACTTCTCTCCAGGGCTGTGGGCCATGGTCTGGTTCATTCACAGGGACCTCTACGGCCTGCGTGCCCACTTCATCTGCCCTGCCCATCACTCCATTCTAGCCACATACCAGGATCCTACCTACCCCAGGGCCTTCCTGCTTGCTGTTCCTTTAGCTTCAAAGTTTCTCTAAAACTTCTCATTACTGCATCCCTCTCACCACTGAGGCCTCAATAAAATCATCACTGTCTCACAGAAAGAACTAGAACATGATGAACTACAAAATGCTCAGGCAGCATCCTCTGCTCATTTCTGGTGTTCCAATTAGCCTTTTTCCCAGGAAAGCATCATGCAAACAATACCAAAATGCATTTGAAAATACAGCAATATCCAAATACTTTTCTCAGTGGCTTTAGAGATTTGGGTTTAGACTTATGCTTCGGAAAGCCAGTTCTTATGGTAGTGAGTACGGAGAGTAAAGAATGAGAAAGATTAGCAAGGAGACTGGTCAGTAGGTGGTTTTGAAATTAAAAGAAAGTTGTTGAACTAGGGGGTTGTTAGAGAGGAGGAAGCAGTCATAAAACCTATATTTGTCTTAACTAATGTGCTACTGCGACTTGGCCAACTTTCCTACATTTCAAGGAGATGTATCATTGAGCAGTTAGACAAGTATAGACTATCAGAAAAATGTCTGTCTGAAAGAGACTAAGCAGAGTGCCAATAGGGGAGAAATTATAACACAGAGTTTTGATATTGATGCTTAAACTAATTAACATGCGAGATATGAAATTGCTAGGTATCTTGCAATGGTAGAATACCACTAGATCCAACAAGTTTTTTAAGCCTACATGTATCCACAGAATGAAGACAGACTGGAAAGGACAGGATATTTTGCTTTAAAATTATCAAATAGTTGAGAAAAAAAAATTTAAATATATATTCGAAATAAAACTCTATCTTAGGCAAGATACCAGTGTGCTTATTACAAAAATATTAAAATAATTATCAAAGAAGCCATATAAGTACTGAGAAATTAGCTTAGCAATTAGAGCTTTTTTAAAAAAATGCATTTCAACCCCACCATTTCCAGTATTAAAAACTGTATAATTAAATGCCTTTATTTACAAAAGGATTTTTAAGTCATTTGATTTTAAAATTTTAAAGAGAAGGAAGTGTGAGGCAAATATCTTTGTACTTCCTTAGGCACAACAAATACGACATGATCCCTTTTATTATTTTTGTATGCCTGTGGAAACATTCAACACCAGAAATATGATTCAATTTAAGAGACTTTAACCTTATTTCATGTGATTCTCTGCTGTTTGTCATTAAGACACTTCCGATTAAAGGTTTATTGACTCAGTGGACACTCTCTATTATATATTACTGTTTTAAAAGAGCAAAGCTAACTCATTAGTTAGAAACCAGCAAAGCATGCAAGTGCTTTGTCCAACTGACAATAAGAGAGAGAACCAGTGGAAATTTACTGCTGGAAAGTATTATCACCAAAAGATATCCACTGAGCTGACAATTTTTGACATTTTCTATATTCCTTCTGAAAATATTTGTGTTAGAATCAGACCTTTCAACACACCAAATCGCATCTGATTGATTTCCCTGTGATTTTTCAAACTCTGGAAACTGAAGTACAAGTAAAATGGACAAAGTTTCTCTGAATCTTCACTGCAGACCTAAAGCCACACCAAGGATCTCACTCTCTCTTCATCCCTGCCCCCGCCACCAACACCATTACGACTATACCTAAGTAATAAACCTTGTGTCATTCATGATTCTGAAGCCCTGAAGAAGTAGAGCCAAACTATCAAGGGATGTGTCTAACATCACTAACAATGTTAACAAAAATAGGCTTTGTCACTGACTGGAGGGGAATGGCTGGGTTGCCTCCCTTTCCAAGGCAGGATAACTCAAATCCCTCTTCCACCCATGTGTTCTCAGTGGAGCCCCCAACCTTCCCTTGTTGCGGGAGCCTTGGTGTCTGCCCTCTAATGACCTAACATGATGCCATCCCTGAGTTGCTCCTACTTCCACAGTATCTACCCTAGATTTCTTCTCAAGACTTACTATTATTGTTTCTGGGACTGAGCCTGCCACCCCATCACCCTTCCTTTTATCACAATGTCACTGCACTCACTGAGTGGGGAAAATTCCCTTCTATACTCCCACAGAGTGTCCTGTTTAAGAGTATAGATTTGCCTATTCGAATCACAGGACTTTGCCAAGCAGACTATCTGAAGGCTTATACGTGTTTGTTCCTCTGACAGGGGATACTGCATAACATCACTTCAGATCATGGGACTCACTTTACAGCAGCTGTAGGCCTGATAGAGCAATGGAGCGGCCTTGTGAAGGTGCTGCTGAGCCATCGCCTTGGAGACGATGCTCAGTGAGAAGGGTGAGCATCCTCCAGGATGCAGTATCTACCCTAAAACAATGACCATTATATGGTTTTATGGTCCTATAGGTCCAGGAAGCATGGCAGGGAGGTAGTGGAGAGCCGTCATATAATTATTCTAGGTGATACACCTGAAAAAGTTTGTACTTCCAAACACTGCAATTTTAGGCTGTGTGCATCTAGCAGTACTAGTTCCCAGAAGGGGAATGCTTCTATCAGGAGACGTGGGTAGAGCCCTATTTAATATTAAGCTGCAGCTGCCACACAGTTTCTTTGAGTCTTCAGTGCCAAGAGACCAGAAGGCAAGGAAAAGGGTCATTAAAAGGGCAAGAGTAATTCACACAGATTATAAGGAGGAAGCAGGACTGTTTTTGTAAAATGAGGACAAGGAATAATATGGTTGGAACCCAAATAATCCACTGGGCATTTCTTGGTACTTACCTGTCCAATTTCAATGGAAAATGGAGATGTACAGTGCCCATAGCCTGAGAAAGCTATGAGAACCAAGGGCTTAGAACCCTGAAGGAGGAGGATATGGATCAGCATGCCAAGTAAGCCACATAAAATCGCAGTAGCAATAACCATGGACAAGGAAAATCTGAAATGAGTACTAGAGGAAGAAGAAGCGTGTCAGTAGTGAGTTTCAGAAGCTACTGTGGCAAGAGGCTGAGTTGGTCACATGAACCTTCCTCCTTTAACTTTCATAAGGAAACAAGACCAATCAGAATTTGAGGAGTAGTTTTTGCCAGATGTGGGGATCTTAGTGTATAAAACAAATGAATCCAAAGAATAAACTGTGGCAGATACTGTGATGTCCCATCTAAACCCCTTCCTTTAAGACTGAAGTGCTCATTCCCCTAGCTTCTGAGAACGAATGCTGATGACAGATTTAGGAATTGCCCTTATCCAAATTAAGCTACCTCTCTTCAGGGTCACATGATATCCAAAGACTAATTGAAGAGAGATTTCAAAGGGTCAGCACCCTTGCCTTGACATGGCAGAACTCTGAGAGGTCATCCTACCACCAGCTCTCCCTGGGAGACGCTGAGACCTCAGTCACATCACCTCAATTCAACTTTTTCCTCTGTGCAGCCATGCTTTCCTCACTCATTTACAAATGCTGCTCAGCACTACTCCATGAATCTTCTGCACACAAATCATGGAATATATTCCCAGCAGAACTGAACCTAAAACAACCTCATAAGTCTTGGTTTCTGCATGTGTAAAACTCATATAGCAACATCTATTTACAAGGTTGCTAGAAAGAATAAATGAAAAACCACATGTAAAACATTTAATATAATATGTACTGCATGCAATGTTCAATACGTGCTCATTCTAGTGGGTCTTGTTATGAGTTAATTTTTGGTTTGCATGTCAATAGTGACATCACTATATTAAGAATCTAAAGCCAATGCTTAAGCAGCTCCTAAAACTTGCAGTAAGAGGGCCTCCCATATTTTGCCTGCCCTCTCTCCAATTCTAGTTCATCTTCAAGCCTGAATCTCCTAGTTCCCACTTCAAACCTCAAGGATTTTGTATTGTCTATGGCTTTTCTCCTTAAAAGTGGTGAGAAAAGAGTCAATATGGCCATAAAAGAATGAAAATATCAGACCTAGACCTGAAAAAGAAATGAGTTTCAAATTGATTCTAACTTGATTTGGAGTGCCATGGAGACTGTAAAATGAGAATCTGAAGATATGTTACTGACCTCGGGAAAATGAATGCCCTATTTTGAGCATTCAGTTCCTAACCTAGAAACCATGGAGTTGTCTTTAAAAGGATATCAAGTTGAGAGCTTTTCTGTTCTCAGCAAGCCTCAGAACTCTAACTGAACAACCCACTCTGCTAAAAATGAATGGGCACCCAACCACTCACCTCTGTGGTCAGCCTTGTGTCCAGGTGGAGGCAAGGGGAGCTGGCTGCTTTACAGGAAATCCTCACATCTTTCTGTTAGAATTATTCCCATCACCCTGTCCAGCCTTCTGCACCATTCACCCACCAATCTGATATCCTCACTGTCTCCAGAGGAAACTACACTCCTGCCAATCTTTGTTCACACCATGCCTTTCATGTGAGAAGGGCAAATGTTTTCCAGTGGACACCCTTCAGTGGATATTGATATCCCTTGTCCCACTGACCATGAAATCAAATACAACATCTTTTTATCTGGGCAGAATAAAGATGCAGATCTTGTTTTTATACCATTCCTTTGCTAAAAGGAGCCAGAGGTTCTTAAAGCAATAGCTGATTCTAGAGCTTGGGGAAGGAAAGTAGAAAACAAGTCTGGAATATTTTGTTGTGTCAGAAAATGAAGAAGCACTCAAAGAACAACGGGGTATGTGAAAAGAATATGGAATTCAGTTTCAGGGGTTCTCTCTGGCCAAATACGATAATTGAACACCAAATTGAATATTGGCTTAATAAATTCTATACCATTGAGTAAGATGAAGAGCCAAGAATACATACATATAAAAATAAATAATCGATCTTTGTCTTTTTCTGAGGTTACAAAAATATTCCACATTTTCTCCTCAAACCTTTAAACTTTTAGAAATTAAATTTTCGATCCACCTCAAATTTGTTTTTGTGTATAATATGAAGTAAAGATGGAGGTTCATGTTTTTCATATGTTTAATCAGCTGTTCCAATACATTTTTTTAAACAACTATCTTTTCCCCATTAAACTAAATTACTTTGGTCTGTCATTTAAAAAATAAATTGATTATATATATATGGATGTATTATTATCCTCTCTATTCTGCTCCATTTCTTTCTTGTTCTCTCCTTATGCTGTTACTATTCTCCTGTCTTAATTGTTGTGGCTTAATAGAAAGTTCTGAAATCAAATAGGATAAGTTCTCCAGATTTTTTGGCTCCTTCCTTTCAGAGATATTTTGCCTCAATTTCCAGCCATCCTAGCATTCTAAACTTTGCCCTCTAATTTTTCAGATCAACAGGACTGTGACTTTCTCAAAAGCTTCCTGAGGACAGGAAGAAGCACCTTCAGAGGAAAAGCCTTATGTATGTGAATTTCAGTCAGTGTGGTTTCCTTCTTGCAGTTGTTAAATCCCCTTCAGTTCTTGCTAGCTTGTGGTCTCTCTCCATCATCTATAATGGGTTAGTTTAATATAAGCTATTTGACCATGACTGGGAGCCTTGCCTTTCCACTGGTTTTCAACACTGAATTTTAGGTCTGTGCTGACTGCTCCTGTCAGCCCTACCTGGTGATTCCTATCAGGTGGGTGAGCTAGGCACCATCCTCTGTTGTCCCTGCAGCTTTATTATCTCCCTACCTCTAGAAAAAGTCAAGGTTTCCCCAACTCTACTCCTAATGCATTCAACCACACCATGGCACTGATGAGCTCCTTGCTGGCCATCTAATTTCAGCCTGCCATTATCCTTTCTTCAGGATTTATTCAGTACAATGGGGATGGACAGAAGCGAAAGCAGTAAGCATCTGTGGACACCCTGAAGAAAGGTGGAAGAGTCAATGGAGGGTGGGAAGCAGGAGCAGGAATCTCAGCCACATCTGATGTAAATGGGTGGGCAGAATGGAGGTGCTGGGGCCAGAGATACAAGGACTCAGAGCAAAATCTTTCTTTCTAGACAAGAGCTGTTTGTCAATGTCTGTTGGTATCGAAGAAAGCGTTTTATTACTCTATTGACACTGTCTCTTTTGTCCTTCCTGGGACCACTAATTCTTTAATTATTGCCAAGGGAACCAAAACTGTAATTACCCTTCTAGCTACCCTTGATTCTCGGGGCAGCTTGCACATCAGAGTCATGTCAAATCTCCCTTCCCTACCATGGATTCCTTTATCTCTTTTTCCTTCTAAGGTGGTAATTCTTATTTCTGAACAATCCCTATTATTAATCTTTTTCAATTTCTGCAAAAAGGCAAAACTACACATTTTATAATGAAACGGAAACTGATCCTCTTTTGGAAATTGTGCTTGTCTTTGAAAACTCTGCAGCCACTTCAGTGAGAAAGGCATGAAGAAAAAATAATCATTATGATCATCTTCAACTCCATGACTGCAGTTTAGTAAGACGTGAAGAGCCTCAGGTTATGAGACTTAGGTCAATTGTTTTGTTTATCAAAGAAAGATAAGGTAAGCCCTAAACAAATTCAGATGCATGCTTTTTTCCCCCTGACCTTTCACTGAATGATATCAGTTGTCACTTTTGCTTGCAGACTGACATTAAAAAGGATGAAAATATTGCTTTCTTAGTACCGATACCTATTGGCACAGCTTTTCTGCAGACTACGATGCTCTGACAAATTAGCCCAGGAAAACAGGGCAGGAAAAACACTGTCTTTACTTCTGCTTGTTATCGTCTTTAATATTACCAGAGCAGTTATTGTTCCATATGCTCCCGGCTCTTTGCTCCTCATTGAAGAATGGGATCTGCATAGATTATTTGATGGTAAACACCTAGGTAGACTGTAAACTCTGCGGGTGAGGAGCTTGTTTTAAATTCCCACAGCACTCAGGATACTTCCGGGCATGAAAATGCTCAGTAATTCTTCTTTGATTGTATAGTACACATGTTGCTCAATATTAATATTCTATATTTGACCTCTGTTTCCCTGAGTGACAAGGATCCATACTAATTTCAGGCTGGTTCTGTCAATAACAGGTTTTTTTCCATGTGTTTTGTAAATATAGTGGGAAAACCTTTAATAACTGTGGTTAATGGGTTATTATCTTGTGCTTTTCCTGTACACAGTAATCAAATTGAAGGAGATAAGGCCTTTGAGCAAACTAAAATCCTTGTAATAATACTTCACACTGTCAAAATAGCAGATTCTATTTCAGCACATTTAGTGGTAAGAAACAATATTGGTAAGTCCGGTGTTGTTGGGGGTGGTGATTAATGCCTTCCACATGCTTGACCAGCTAGAATTTGCTAACTAATTGATGACATCCCTTTGCTTTCTATACTATGCAGATTAAAATAATAATAAATAATAATAATTAAATAAAATAAATAAATAATTAAATAAAATAATCCCTGGAGGCAGGGATGGGGAAAATCTCTTAGCCTACTCTCTTTGTTTGTAAAAGAGGAATCATAACACCTGCCCAGGCTACCTCTCAGATTTGTTGTGAGGGTCAAGTAAGGTGTTACATGAGAAAATGGTTTGTAAGCTGCAAAGGTGTGCACAAACTGAACTTGTTAGTATAATCTACATTTTACATAGGTCAAAGCCTTACAGGGCAAAGATCCATTCTAAACTTGTAGGATAAACCATTTCTAAATCTGCAGCATGCCATGTGAACTATTTCTTCCAGTGCCACAGATCAATAATAATACTGCCTGGTCACTTATTTCATCTGACAGGAACCTAAATAAAAACAATTAAAAGCTGATCTACATACCACATATTCCTTATTGCTATATAGCACCCCACAAGCCAGTCAGAGATCAATTAATCAACGTTTTCCTTAATTATGGTCTGTCAGCAGATAAATCTACCAAACCAATCAGGAGTATTACAGGCCCAGAGTTGTACAGAAATGAATTCTGCAACTGCTGAGCCATTTCTCTTGAAAGGAAAGGATGAGACATGATTGTTTTACCTCATCTTTTCTGCGATTGTAGGAAGTTTCCAACTCATGAAACGGTGATGTTGACAAGTCACAGTAAGACATGTGGAATCCATGTGTAAACTTTGTGATGGACACAGCCTGACACAGAGGACCTGTGACATTCTGAGGAGGGCCTTCTGCATTTCTTCTCCCAGTACATGAGGGAAGTGAGCCCCATTCGTGTATTTCTCTGTCAGTAAGAGAGGGCACAATGTCCTGTTTCCGAACCAACATAAAAGAATGGAAAACCTTGCCAGCAATTTAGGGGAGGACGTGGGATTCAAAGGTGAATATATTTGTACATTTGTGCATATTTGTTTTGATGTGTGAGATAATAAGACAGGCCAGGTGCAGTGGCTCATGCCTGTAATCTCAGCACTTTGGGAGGCTGAGGCAGGTGGATTGCTTGAATCCAATTCAGCATTAACCTAGGAAACATGGCAAGGCCCAGTCTCTGCAAAAAAATAAAATTAATTAATTAATTTAATTAGCCAGGCATGGTGGCAGGTGCCTGTAGTCACAGCTACTCAGGAGGCTGAGATGGGAGGATCACCTAAGCCCACCTGAGTTGGAGGCTGCAGTGAAAAAACATGGTGCCACTGCGCTCCAGTCTGGGTGACACAGCCAGATCCTATCTCAAAAAAAAAAAAAAAAAAAAAAATTGGCTAAAAAAAGTAAGACACTTTTCATTAAGCATGGAAATCATTTCAACTTTAAATGCAAACTTTAAAGGAAGGAAAGATTTTACTATTTTCTTCCTCTGACAAATATCTTTCATTAACACATTTCATTTATTAATAGATCCCACCACACTTAGTTTTGTTTTTTTCTTTTCTTTTCTCCTTCTCTGAAAAATAATATAATAAGGGGAGAAACTCAGGGACCTGACAGCTCCCCTAGACCTGACCTTCACTGCCCTGGACTCCCTAGCAGCATGGGGCCCTTTAAGGCTGTTTTCCCTTTGGGAATATAAGAAGCTTAATGCACAAGGAACATCTTCATTGGAAACTTATCCAAAATAAGCCTTCATTTCTAAGTCTGCAGGTGGTGGATTCTGGGTAATTGTCATGGATTTATGGTACCCCAGAAAAGTTGAAATCATGAGTTCTCTACGTCTCCCTCTCCCCTTTTCCTATCCCCTTTTCCTAGATAATTTAGTGTATCATAATTTACAGCTGGAAATAGATCAAGGTTGTGTTTCCATAAGTGACTTTTCCAACCTTTAAAAAAAGCATCAATACCTGGGTCCCACTCCTAGATATCTAGCTGGTTTGAGGTGAGGCCTGGAAGGCAATATTTTTTAGAAACTCCCCATGTAATTGTAATTTCAGTGTATGGCCAGGGTTGAGAACCACAGATTAGAATGTAACATGTAACGGATCCCGGGAAAATTAACTTTGCCTGGGAAAAGCTTTGATTTCTGGGCATTCAGGCATATGTTGTAAACTAGTACATGATCACATGTTCTTAGGAAATGTATTTGAGTTTCCCAAATGTTGCAGGTATAGACTTTGCATTGAGGCAGTCTGCTGTATCTTGTTGCCCCTGTGGAAATTTGGAAAAGTCAAGTATATGAAAGAGTTGGAGTAAAATTAATCTACTTTTGGAGACTCAGAAGGAACTACAGATGCTCCCATGGGTGCCCCAGGCAGAAACGGCCAAAGAGGAGAATAAGATTCCAACCAGGCTACTGAGAGAAGCCCCTTTTGCTGATGTTGAGAAAAATAAGAAAAAGGAAAATTGGAAAAAAAAAATATGTTGAATTACTTTCTTACATCCTTGAGTTCATCAATTTCTTTGGGAGAACAAGAAGATATTCATTTTGAGAGGAGGGGTTTTCTCCAAGAGAACAAAGAATTAATAATGGGACATGAGGAGCTTGGGAGTTTGCCTGGTTACATAACCAGGCAATATCTTGTCCTGGGTTACGTTTAATTAAAATAATATTCTGTTACATTTTGGAGGCTTCTGAAGAAAATTTTAAAAAGATATTTATGAAGTGACTTGGGAATGTGAACTGCTCACTTCCTTGGTCTAAATGATATACAAAAGCAATGATGAAGATGGAGCAGTGCTTTCTCAAAGGCATATACAAGACATCTCACCCTGCGATTACCTTATCTTTAAGGGGGACAGCAACCTCTCAGTTAAGTCATTAAATTAAGTAGTTTTCTTCAGGAGGAGCTCAAGATTCAGATATGGCACACAAACGGCAGATTGTCTAGCACAAATCGAGGACATTCCATTGGATCATAATACTAGGGAATGGAGTTTTCGGTGAAATACTAGGGAGTGGAGTTTTCAGTGAAATGAGCAGTTTCTGTTTCTGTTTCTCTCTCTCTCTCTCTCTCTGCATGTGTGTGTGTCTGTCTGTCTGTCTCTCTCTGTGCGTCTCTGTCTGTCTGTCTCTCTCCCCCTCCTTTCTCTCATCCTCCCTCCCTGCCTCTGTCTCTCTCTCTCTGGCTTCATCTTTTTCTATTTTGGATCCTTACTTCTTCCTTTTGGTTTACTTTTTATAGCTTTTTCTCTATTTTACCTCTTCCCTTGGAGCAGGTGGAACATGAGCAAATTGTACAGATTCTCCAGAAAGAAAAATATCCTCCCTTCTGTTCCCCAAGTCCCAAGAGTTCAAGGGAGAACAGAGAAAAATAAGCTTAGAATAGGTGACTTAAGTCTCCTTTGTTGTAGGCTGCAAGGAGAACTTTCTTTCCCTTGGATTAATCTTTTGGACCACACAAAAGATAACAAAACTCCTGTCAAAAATGAAGGTTTGGCCCCAGGGAAAGAAGCCAAAAGAGTCCTTTGGCTTGTTCCTGGTCAAGGGCCTTGAGCTGGATGCACAAAGGGGGTCATTGAGGCTCCCCCTCATTAGTTCCAGTTCACTGCATTTGGAAACAAAATTTCTGTCATAGGAAACTAGAGAAATAGTGGGTCCAAGTCCCTAGCTAAAACTGATTGTAGAGCTTCTTCAAAAAACCACAGTATCAGCAGTGCTGGTTGAAAATGCAGAGACTGGGTCCTAGCCATCTCTACTTATCTCCACAGGACATACAACAATTAGCAACCAATGTTGGTGTCCTCTGCTGTACCACTATTCCCTTATTTCTTCTCCTTGGTGTCCTGGAGTCTTTTAGTTTACCAAAGTGTATGTACTATGTTGATTTCATTGGTAATTAAATAAAAAATATGACTGGTCTGCCTATCCTGATCAGCATATCTTTTCTATGCACTGGTCTGAGCCACATCTTTTACCTAAAATACCTAAAGTGACTCCGTAATTTTTATTAAAATGCAAGATTTTTCGTATCTTCCCTTATGTTCTACATGAGAATATCTGAAACTCAACATACATTCTGGTGTTGGCTCAAATAAAGAAATAAAGCCCAATATTCTTGATAAGTTGCAAATGACTACTGATTTCCATAATCTGGTTTTGTTCTATTATACTTGATTTTTAAAAATCAATTTTATTTTCCTGAGTTGTGCATTTTTTTTTTGAGTTATGCATTTATAATAAGGTGAAAGCAATGTTTTGTTATTTTTTTCTCCTGTTTTAACAAATTCACATTTATTTATTTAATTTGTCATTCTCTGCCTCTGAGTAGAATAAAGGCAGATATTTCTCATGATACTGCAGACTAAATTACAAATGAGTGTGACCATTAACAAATGAGAACATTGCAATTATTTTACTACAATGTGATTCAGTTTCCCTTTCCAAATGTTTGTTTTGCAGCCCAGCTCTTCAGGAAAGAGCACGAAGTCCATTTAGATAAGTTCAGCAGTCCAGACTTCCATTTCATATGGGCAAAGATGAAGATACAGTCACTCAAGACCAAAAATGAGACACAAATGAAAAGTGAGACAATATAGTTCTCCAGCAGGTTTTCTTCTGAAAAATTATGATCTTTGAATGTATTCCAAATTCAGAGATTGAAGTGTCAAGAACTATGAAATGCCTGAGGTTTTTCTCAATGTATAAGTTAAGAAGTCTACCAGCAGCCAGGCACGGTGGCTCATGCCTGTAATTCCAGCACTTTGGGAGGCCGAGGCGGGCGGATCATGAGGTCAAGAGATCGAGACCATGGTGAAATCCCGTCTCTACTAAAAAATACAAAAATTACCTGGGCGTGGTGGCGCGCTCCTGTGGTCCCAGCTACTTGGGAGGCTGAGGCAGGAGAATTGCTTGAAACCAGGAGGCGGAGGTTGCAGTGAGCCGAGATCGCGCCACTGCACTCCAACCTGGCGCCTGACAACAGAGCAAGACTCTGTCTCAAAAAAAAAAAAAAAAGAAGTCTACCAGCTACAGTTTGGTATGCTCTGGCAGACAACCTGAGACTCCTGAGTCAGTGACAAAGTATATAACTCACAGCACAGCAAGCATCATGAGCTTCATGTTCACGTCAATCACCCGCTCCACCCCAGCCATCCAGCTGCATGGAGCTGATGTGGGGCAGCTGAGGTAGATGCTGAGTGTGCAGTGAGTTTGCCTTAGTCACACAGCTGAGGAATCCTGGGCTTAGGAATTCCATTGTTTTATAATGTACTGCCAGCAAACCTACCCTGAACTTTGCCCCAGAAGGACACATTATTATAATGGAAAGTAAACAAATCTGCTCTCTGCTCCTTAGAAAAATACAATCCCTATCTTCCAAGGCTATTCTCCATAAAACATCCTTGAAAAGATAATTCAGAGCAAAAGGTTGTCATTGCTTCTGTTAACAAGACATGCAGAGAGATCCACGGATAATTGTCCTCCAACATGAAGGTTATTATAAAGCACCCCACCAAAGTCTGTTTCAGTTCACATACTAGTGAGTGACAGCACATACGTGTTTATTTCCTGATAATCCATCTCCTCCCAATTAGACTGTGAACTCCTAGAAGGAAGAGACAGTTTTGTTCATCTTCATCTCTCCAGGGCATAGCCTAAAACCCTGTACCTAGCGAGTGCATGATAAATCTTTAATATATGAGCGAATGATTGGAGCTACACAGCAAAATTTACTTTGTGGTCTATCTGCAGATGTAAAATATGTCACATTAGGGAAAAATTAATTTTAATATTCATTCATTATTATATTCAGGAATAAACTGATCCTTAATAGATATGGGTACCCATGGGTACCAAAGCCACTGGAGAAAAGTTTTAATTAAATTTGCTTAAAAAGATATTGTATGATTATGCTCTAGAATAGGGAGCTTTTTTCCAGGCAAAATGATTAATTGGTGTACTGTGAAAGTAACTAAAATAATTTCTTGGCTTTGGTATCATCTCAGTATTTATGGAATCATCTTAATGGCAGGTAGCTAAATTAAGCAAGTCTTACATGGTTTTGTGTAGCCTCCAAAAGTGATTACTTAGAAACACTAAATGGTCACTAGGAGAATAAATCAGAACATTTCAACATCTAGTCTTCAAATTCTGACTCTTGCCTCCCAATACTCTGCCAATCTCTTATACTCAGTTTCCATTCTTCTGGATCATCTTAAGACTATATGGATGATGATACTCACCATATATGTAAAACAGGCAGGTCTTAAAGTCGTCATGTTTTAAGGCAGCTAGTAAAATGATGCTGGAATTCAGAGTCCAAAACTGAGAATGATTCTGAAGGTGCTGGCGCAGGGAGCAGGTGAGAAGCCTAAGACTCCGGATAGGTTATAGCTCCCTGGCTGGGCCCAGAAACAGGATGGCAGCAAAGAGAACACCACATAGACCCCTGGGTGCATTTATAATGTGTTTAATGGACTTAAATGACATGCCACAGTAACCTTCATCCTAGAGTTGTCAAAAATCAAAGCAGTGAGGGGTAGAAATATCCCATTTGAAAACACCACACTGACTTAGAGTAGATCTGTGGTCAAGGTCCAGCACCTCTGTTGACCTATGTGAGCTTAGGTTAGTTACATACTCTATGAAATTGTCTGTAGTAATACCCACCCCACAGGACTTCTTTAGGTATTAAGTGAATTAATATATGTGAAAGGGCTTCTGCTATGATATGAATGGTGGTTACTATCATTGCTATGTAGAAATGGTGTAAAGGCAGCTGGTTTGGGTTGGTATGACAGAATAGAACTCTTGTCCCCAGCTCCAAGCCTTTCACTGAAAACTAACTCAGACAATTAGGATGCTGGTAAAAAGGATGGGAGTACAAAAGTTTTAAAGTAAGAACTAATCAGGTATTTCTTTGTAAATATTTTAATAGTCATGAAATGTCTGAAGATTAAGCATAGTCTTTGAGCTTTGTGGTTTTCAGATTGCATAGAGGCTAGGCTTTTCGGAATGGCAGCAAGATGTATATTTTTTTCTTTGAAATTAACTTTTGAGCAAATCTGTACTCCTACAAGCCTATCATCCTACATTTAGCCACCAGGTTAAGCACAAAGGCTCCTCAAGGATTTTTTTTTCTTTTCACTTATGACTTTCTTAATATTTTACACTTTCTCACCTCCACTGAAACCTTGGGAACATACAAATGAGAGATCACAAGACCATAACTTTAGTCCCTGTGTGTAATTATAACTCTAAATATAAATAGCATTTGTTCTAGTACTGTAATTGGAAAAACTTTTATGGAGATCCTAAATGATAATTACCTTTTAAATGACTTTTCTTAAATGTGTGAAATAAACAGGGTGTGATGGGTTGGAAAAAAATTCTTTCGCTCATCTGAAAAATTCAACCTGCCCATCACTCCACCTTTTAATATTTCTCCAAGGATGTAAATTTTTCTTGAGCGCTTAGCAAAGTGCCTAACACATAGTGGGCAATTAATAAAAGTTGAATGAAAGGAAGAGAGGAAGAGGGAGAGAGAATGAGGGAAGAAAAAAGGAAGGAAGAAACTGAGGAAGAAAAGAAAGGAAGAAGGAAAGAAATTGAGATGAATGAGGGAGAGAGAAAAGAAAACAGAGAAGGAAAGAGAGGAGGGAAGAAAGGGAAGAAGGGACTTAATGAGGGAAGAAAGGAGGAAAGAATCAAAGGAGACAGAGGAGAAAGGAAAGAGGGAAGGAAATCATTCAAAAGGAAGAGGTTGAAGGAAGAAAGGGAAGCATGAAGAAAGAAAAAGGAAAAGAAAGAAGAAAAGAGGGGAGGATGAAAACTCCTATCAGGTAGAATGCTAAAATAAAATAAAAGAGCAAACTTAAGTTACCCATTATGAAAGCTGATTTAAACTCAAGCATAAAATGGCCTGGCACACATGAATTATCCCACTGAGGTCAACCTAAAATATCCTAGAACAAAGTAAGATATTCAGACTGATCTTTTTGAGTCAGTCATTTGACATACCTGTGTATGTCAATGCAACAAACATGTCTCACAGCTATTCCATCCCAAGGTTCAACCAATTTCTTTCTTCCACCCTGCTTTTCACTCTCTCTTTGCCCTACCTCTCACTCCGTAATGAGCCTACCCAATGCCTGAGGCTTACTCCCTTCTGAGGCCTCGGCTTGTCTTTGGGTCTGGGTAAATATTGAGTGAGGTGGTCAATTGGGGTTGGAATGCCAATTGACCTCAATATTTAGTAGCTTAAAATTTTAAATGTTAAAGAGTGTCCAAAAAACACTGTATCAAACTGTCCTGGCATCAAAATGTGTACCCTTCAAAATGGTAGCATTAAATGGGCTATGTCCAATTGTCATGTACCTGTTATTGAGGGGCTCTTGCTATATACTGGGTTCATGTTTTCATCATCGATGACCAACAAAAACTACCAAAGATAACAAGTAATTATTTAACCTTGCACCTGGTTCAAGGGAGCTCCTGGCAATTCTTATTTAGTTTCCTATTGGTCAGGCACTCTAAACTGGTGCCAATTTAATCAGGCTTTTGGCTTACTGAAAATATTATCTGCTTTAGTAGACCAGAGCAATTGAGGGTGATTTTGTTTTTCTTTTCGTTTCTTTGTCATAGAATAAAGAATGCACTATTCCCTTTTATGGGCCCTTACTCCACAAAAATGCACGTTCATCTGAAGTCTTGAAAAGAAAGCACTGGCTTTACCATGGAAGACCTTCTACGATACCTAATTGATGAACTTACACACCGTTCCCCACCCTTGTATCGCTCAAGTCTTCTCTCCTCTGGGCCCCATTTGTTGGCTGTGTAAATTACATCCTGTCTTCCATAATTTTTACCACTCAATGTAGCAACAGGTCATCAGCTCTTTGCTAATATCCTCTGAGGCATATTGACATGCCCTTCCCTTCATCTTTTCAAATATATTTTTGTAAGGGAATCGCATTCGTTGTCCAAGCTAGAGTGCAGTGTCTGGGATTACAGGCATCAGCCAAGCACAGCTACTTTTATTATTTTTATTTCAGAGATGGAGTCTCACTATGCTGTCCATGCTGGTCTCAAACTCCTAGTTTCAAGTGATCCTCCAGCCTCAGTCTCCTGAGTCACTAAGATTAGTGGCATGAACTACTGCACCTGCTTCCACCTTCTCATGTTCTTTGCTCACCTCATTAGCCCTCTTTCTATACCAAATAGCATAAGCCCAGCACCTTTTGGCCTCCTAAGGTTTAAATTTCCATTTCTTCCAAATATTTGTGATATTTCCCTGAACTTTTAGACAACTAGTCACTGTTTCTTCTGCCCTGGATTTATTTCCATTGTTACCTCCATTTTAGCTTTCATTTATTCAATAAAATGTTTTGATTTCCCACTATGTGCCAAATTCTGCTTATAATATTTCTATACCAACCATATCAACAACAGATTCCTATGCATCATCCATCTAAACTTGCCATTTCTTGATTCTTGACACACATTTTGTGGGTACGAGGTAAAAATTATGGGAAAAAAAAAAGCCCTTCTTACAGTTACAACAGATATTTCAATTCCCTGGAACATAGCTCTGTTAATGCAGCAAGTATGTCAGGAATGTGTAAAGTTAACACTGTGCATGCAGTGTTGCTTCTTGCTGCTGACATAATGGGAAATTTGGAGGATATGAGACAGAAAATTCACCCTGCAATGACTGGCACAACTCCACAGATTCTTTCAGAACATCCATTACTCTACAATAGAATATAATGCTGATTGAGCTTCAAAGGCCAAAACAGTGACAAAAATAATTGATATATTGCCTTCATTTCATTAAAAATTACCTAAATCTGTGATTGCTAGATTGCTTTTCCAATTTCAGTCACGTAGCTCTTGTAAGCATAGCAGAGGACAATTTTTAATAAAAGGCTTAAGAGAAAAGGAAAGAAGGAAAGTAATCTGAGCAAGAGAAAAAGTTCAGGATTATAAAATCTGGTCATACAGTTTATGCTGACAGATCTTTATTTTGTATTGTGCTGTACTGACTTGTTTGATACATGCAGTTTATGATCATCTCAATTTAGGAAATTTTTATTCTCTCTTTAAGAGTAAGAGGCAGCTAAGCTAATTCCTCTTGCAATTCAAGAGGATAAATATGTAGGTCAGATCTTCTCAAAATAAAACTGAAATTCAAAAAATAGAAAGCATAAAAAAATAAAAACCTACCACACCAAAAGGACAATTTGGGGTGCATGAAGGAACAGTTTGTACTTTTGCTGAGTTCAGAAAAAAATCATTTAGATGGCGACTATGAAATGCAGTAGTAAACCAGCAGCTTAGACTTGCTGGCTGGAGGGCACGCCTGCTTTGCTGCACGTTTTATCCTTCGCCTCTGTCATCCCTGGGCCCAGAACGCCAGGCCAGATCATTTGTGGAAGTGCACCACTGCCACCTACAGGAGCTGCTGCACTCACACGAAACACACCACTCCGTACAACTTGCTTCATGTGCTATCTTTACTAGAAGACCACAGTTAATTTTTCATTAAGTGTAATCACTCTGTGAAAAGCCTAGGTCATTGTTTAATTAACATCAGCAATAAATGGACTAAATAACCTTAAGGGGTATGTATCCTTGTTGTAGGCAACCTGTTTTTAAATCCAGTGGTTTCTCTTTTAAATAAATACATCAGTAATCCATCTACTGTATTGTTCACTGTCAATGAATGAAAATATAAGCAAAAGCACTCGTCTAGGACCAGAATATTTTCCTTGATCTTAGTTTCTAAAACATTCTCCAAATAAAGAGTTCATTTGTTTTCAAAAACATATAAAACCAAGTGAATAGGATTCCTCTTTTTTAAAAGAAAAGCACACTGGTATGTTTCATATCTGAAATATGATTAGACATTCCTATCTCTACAGCACAGCTTACCTCAAGGAAGTTTATGTAGAGTGAGTCCCCAGATGATGATTCTTGGTTTGTTCGGCAGGTGATGCCCTATGCAGAGAGCAATACTCAGTTATTCTAGAGAACAGCCTCCTACAAACATATTTCCAGTATTTATTTATATTGGAGCTCCCTTTGACATAGCAGGATAAATTTTTCATATGAGACCAGAGATGACCAATAAACACAGAACAGCTCAGTATCAAATCAAACAATAATTCCCATGCTGGTTTAGATGGTATTGTGTCTGCTTTGATAGTAAGTCTGCATGTGTCGTTTGATAAATCACAGACAACAGTATGCTTAACCATTCCAGATCTTCTCTTTTTTTCTCTGCACAAACAAACACTCTGAAGACAATGATTTTAAATCTCACATTTTCTGTGCCCTCCTCAGAAGCACACTTCTGAGGAGGGCACAGAAAATGTGAGATTTATTTCCCCTGCTTTCCAGTTGATGGACCACAATAGCACTGCTAATGTATTGAAAATGATATGAAAATCAAAAGGATAATTAGAGCTCACTTCTACTTGAAGCAACAGCCTGAAATTTTCATTGAATTTATACAAATTCGACAAAAATCAGACTTGGCATTATCTCATCCTGAAATGTCTTGCTCATACCATGGGGATCCATCTTCTCAGCTGGGGCTGGGGAAGTGAAGGAAGGGCTGTAACGTCATGTAGGTTTATTGCTGCTGCATCCTACCATTATTTTTCTTCCCTTTGTTTCATCTTTCTTATGTTTAAATTTATTTTATTCTGTCCTATTATTTGCATCTGTGAAAGGAACCCTAAATCCTTTTTAGAATGAAGTGAGAATAAAAATAAATAGGTATATAAATATTGTTCCTGCAGTTTATAATCACCCTTAACACTTTTCATTCTTAACTTCTCCCTAGAATCCTGTGTATCTGCCCAAATGAATGAAGCCAATGCCGCCGATTATGAGTCCAGGCACTGCCTGTGACTGCCCTGGGCACCTCAATGTGAAGTTCCCTCCCGAGGCGGATGGCCATGTGTGTAGCCAGCTCACCACATCCCCTGCACAAGAAGCTTTAGCAAGACCATCAGAACAACAGGTTCTTCAATTGTGTATTACTTCTCTGGGGCTACCATAACCAATTACCACATTGCTGGTGACTTATAACAATAGAAATTTATTCTGTCACAGTTCTAGAAGCCAGAAATCTTAAAACGATGGTGTTCTCAGGGTCATGCTCTCTCTAAAGCCCCTGGGAGAGGATCCTTTCTGGTCTCCTCTAGCTTCTGGCATTGCCAGCAATTTCTGGCATTCCTTAACCTGCAGATGGATCATTCCCATCTCCACCTTCACCATCACATGGCCTTCTCTTCTATGTCTCTGTCCTCACGTGATGTTTTCTCTCTGTGTCTGTGTCTCACTGCCTTCTTCTTAGAAGAATACTTATCCTTGGATTAGGGTCCACCCTAATCCAGTAGGACTTATCTTAACTGGATTAAACCTGCAAAGACTCTATTTCCAAATAACGTCACATTCTGAGGTACCAGATAGGCATGAATATGGGGCGAACTCTACTCAACTAAAGTAACAGTACCTATCTTAGCTATAGGTAAGATAGGTACTTACCTATAAGTACTATATTACCTATAGTACCTATACGTAGTATAGGTGACACATACATTGTACTCTGAGTGGCACCTACTGAGCATAAATGTAATGGTAGCTCTTATTAAAAACAAACTATACTTTGACGTTTCATAACTTTGTCCACAGTAATGATTTTTTCATCAGGGTACAAATTCAAAGTGTCTTTTGTTGTTTTTATTCTCATACGTTTCTTTTTAAAGAAAGCTCTTTTGGTTTATTTTTGATATTTTGTTTTTATTTTCAAAAAAAAATCAAGGTGTTGTGTTTACATACACTAAGTAGGATACTTCTCTATGGAAGACAGGGAGCTTCATTACGTACCTTGACACTCCTAGTGGAAAGGTGGGTTGGATGAGTGTGCGATACAGAGAGGTTAGGTTACCAGATGCTTGCTAGATATTAGAAGCATCTCCTTTGGGACTTGGCAGTTCTTCAAGTCTGAATGGCTTGGGCCTTTCTCAGAATTCCATCCACACTCACCTTCTTCTCACTTGCTTTCCTTTTGCTTCTGGGCACCCTGGGTAGTACCCTTTCATTCTCCCTCCCCATCCATTAATCCAGAGAAGCTTATGAAAGCCTAAAGCATAAGATGTAGCAAAGCTAACATGAAAAGACATGTCAGATACAATTCAGAGCAACACCAAGTAATTATTAGACTCCAGCAGATTCCAAACAGAACCTCCACTGAGAGAGAGAAATAAAAGATTATTCTATCCATTTGATGTTCTTGTTAACCTAATAGCCTTTCTTACCATCACTCATGCTCCAGAGAATTTTGGCGTGGAATGAATTTTGGATGTTGTACTCTTGCCTCATTTAAAGAGAACCAGCTCTGGCTTCACTATAGTTTACAAACAAAACAATTTTAAAATATTTTAAAGCCTGTGTTTTATACCATTAGGTGTTTATAGAATTCCCATGGTCAGGATAAAGCCCATCTGCATTCAATACACAACAATGTGTGTGCATTCTCGCATTCTGGAAGCCATTTCAGAGCACATGGATGGTATGTGTGTGCTGGTGTATGTTGCCAGTGTGTCTATGAGACGAACAGGCCATGCAGAAGACATCTGTAAACACAGTCTCTTTTCCCACACATATTTGCTCTCTGAGTCAGCGGCACACATATGGCAGGAAGAACTGGAACATTATTCTTTTAGGGGGTAAATTTGGAACCAAGAGTTGATGTTTCTCCATCTGTGCAGCAGTGGAAGACATTTAAAATAAATACAAGCTCTTGTAATCTAAGCCAGAACCAGGGAGGAACAGGATCATGCTGGGACTTATAACTAACAAGTGGTAAAATCAGAGTTCTGTTAAGAACAGGAATAGTCTTCCTTCATATGAGAGAGGGCCATGTGTCTCTAACAGAACGTAGCACTCACTTCAGCCAGAGGCACCACCTTGTAAATAAACCAGCGCAAATCAGCCTCTTGCCCCTGGCTGATGAGAAGAAACTATTGGAATATTTCACCCTGAAGTTAAGGAAGCTTCTGCCTCAGGTCCCTGCACCTGCTCAGAGTCTCATGAGGACTGCGAGTTGCTGGGAAGTGTGAAGCATTCTAGGTGGTGAGGAAAAGCCGGGTAGCAATCAGAGAGCATTTTGATGTAAGCATTTCTGGTAAACTGCTTTAAAAGGATCTAAAGAATTGCTGGGCCACTGAGACTCTAGTAATTAATTGTGAATTATTTTGTCATTTAATCATTTACCTAATTTTTAATTCATAATTTTGTCTTCTTTTTCTAGAACAAAGAGGGAGCCTCAAAACTGTATATACTGCTGACCACACAAAAGCTGGATATGCCTTTGGCTCTCACTCAGGGAGCCAGAGCCCCACCCCTCTTTCTGGAATTAGCACTGACTTAGGAGAGGCAAATAACCATGGCTGGAGGTAAGCAGGCCAGTGCACTTTCTCCTACTGTTAGATGCAATTGAGTTTCCCAGGTTTGAAGTGTCTGACTGCAGGTCATATAAAAAGATCTAAGTGTAAAGAAGATGGTGATCAAGGAGAGAGGACATTCACCCAGTAGACTCTTGTTACAAAGTCTTAAAACTATAGGTCCGCTCCCTGCATGGACCAAGAATTAAGTAAAACTATTCCTTTCACACTCATTAGAGTTCTAACTAACCCTTCATCAAGAAGCTGTGAGCTTCCCCCGCAGTATTTGTGGCTGAGGCAGGAGGTCCTCAAAAAGGGATGGTCATGAATTCTAAACTAGTATGAGGATTCAGGGAATGTGGGGCTAGGAATACATGAAAAATGAATTCCTAAACAGATTTGTAATTGGTTTTTGGTCACAACAACAGCCTTTCATGGCTCCTATAGCCAAGAAAATATTCGAGAAAGAGAAACACAAAGAATTAATTCCCTATCCTCAATCCTCCCAAATGTTAGCAATAAAGACTACTTTTGAGGTTAAAAATAGGGGCTCTGCCACACCCATGTTGCATTCATGTGATTGGAGGACATCCCCTGCAGGTTTCATGCCAAGGAAAAGAAGAATGCAAAAAATACCTAAACTTTAAATTATAACCCAGGTGCTGATGATGAGGAGCTCTTGTGGAAGGCGAAATGTGTGAGCTTTGCTCTGAAACATGGCTATAAAGACTGGGACTGCTTATTGCCAAAGTAAATTTCTTCTAACAAAGGGCCTTTATAAATGTATATGTCAGTTCTCTAGAAGTATAGTAGTACCTAAAGGCAGGGATGTGGATTACATTGGGAGCCCAAACATTTAGATGAGAGAAAACATTACATCATTTAAAAGTTTTGGATCTTTCAGGGGAAAATAAGTTGTATAATGATGCTAAAGACTTAGTCTGGAAAGAGAGAGGAAGGAAGCAAGGGATATCCTTAGAGAACCAGAGAGATGGACTGGGAGGTCAAACCACTTGGAAAATGTGTTGTATTATTAGATTCTTGACAGCAATGACCTTTGTTTATTCATCTAACTATGCCCTATAACATTTATCACAATGTTCTACACATAGTAGAAACTTAGTCAATATTTGTTGAATGAGTAAATGAAGTTTAACAAATCAAGCTGAACCATATAATAGTAGATATCAATGAATTAGGTCAGTAGTTTTTCGAATTATCTGGAGAGCTTTTTAAAAAGATGATGCCCGACTTACACCAGTTAAATCTGGGATTTTTGAGTTTGGGACACAGATACACATATTTTTCAAAAGTTCTTTAAATGAGTCTGCTATATAGAGAGCAGTGAAGACTACTAAACTGGGTGCCAGGCCAAGTTCCCTTCTAAGATCAAAATTCTGTGGCCTCTAAAACATCATTGGGCTCTTTGGATAACGTGTCAGTACCAAGTATAAAACTCCTTTGACTGTAGTCAGGATCAACTATATAATTTGTGGGCTCAGTGCAAATAAAAACGCAAAGCTCCTCATTCAAAAATTATTAAGAATTTCAAGATAGCGACAGCGGAGCATTAAATCAAGTGTAGGATCCTTGTAAGCTTGGGCCTTATATGACTGAGCTGGGCACACACACAAAGCCAGCCCTGTCTATAGTGCCTAGTCCTGCAAAGTCACTACCTCATAATCTCTATTTGTATCACAACTACAACTCTTTGTTAACGTATTATCAGAGAGATCATTCTTGGATACTATTTCCTGCTCCACGAAATTCTGAAAAATAAAAGATATTAGAGATAATCTGGCCTAGCTTTATATCCAAAGAATTAATTTCTTTCAAGTTTCCTGTTACAATAAAAATCAGATGAATAACCTACTGATTTAGATTTCCCTGTACCTCATTTTCTTCATCTGTATATGGAGACAGAATTGCCCACTTATCCTGTTGCTATGAGAACTGAGATGTGTAACACAGATGTATTTTTCCGTGGTCCACCATGGTTGCTCGGAACAAATCTTAGGGCTAAATTTAGTATTTATTGGTTTCTACAAAATGTAGCCAAAGCCACAGTTCATTAATAAAGAAATATGTATTTTGCAGAAATTATATGGGGAGATGGGGGAAAAATGATTTTATACTGTAGACCCCACAGCAAAAACATCATCAAATTCCCCATCAAGTATCTCTGTTGTTCCCTCAGAATTTCTCTCCTCTGGCAGCTACCTAATCTCACATTGTTTTCTTCCCTAAATTAATCTACCTAAAAATCTTCCTCACCCTTCCTCGATTGTTTTGAAATATTGAGTTATCTCTTCAGTTTACAAATAAAATTCAGCAAAATAAAAGCTTGCTAATTAACTGAGCCATGATCATCTACTGTACCTTGAACGTGTTCTGTGAGCATCTCAACACCACACCCAACCCAGGAGGCATCTCAAAATGTCCCCTCCTCCAGGAGGATAGCACAGATTTGGCAAAGTCTGCTGCCAGGAAAATAAGATTTCCTTCATATATCTATATAGGTAAGTAACTAGTTCACGACAAATGTTAATTCTCTTCTTCCTCTCACCTTTTTCACTGTTTCTATCTGCACATTTCCAGTTAGGAGAGAAATTCACTCACTTGCAAGGTAAATTCATTCTATTTATCAACAGCTCTACTTGTTGAAATACCTTCTTATATTGACTCAAAATCCACTTCCCTGTAACTTCTGTCTAATGTATGCCATTCCCTCTAGGACAAGTTAGTACAAGCTTCATTCTTTTTCAAGATTACCAGTAGCTTCTTCCTTCAAAGGTTTCTCTCAGTTATTCACTGCTCTTTGTGTGACAGACTTCCCAAATTCTGGACTGTACTGGCTTCCTTCTATTGAATAGGCTCCAATTTTCTTTATACCAAACTAAAAACAATATCCTAATGTGGTCTTTGATATAGTATAAACTGCTAAAGGATCATTTCTTCTCTAGTTCTGGGCACGCCCTGATTTATTCAAAGCACCTCATATATTTGTTTGCACTGCCAGCTGTGAGGGTCATGATGCAATAACCACATTTAGTGGCCAGATGTAAGTTTTTAATACCATTCTCTAACAAAGGAAATTAGGGGTCTTTGAAAAACTTGTTGAAACTAGGACTGGGAAAGAAAATATATGAGTCAGGGTACTTTTGAAGTAACAGAAAGAAATTGTAAATAAATAAATAAATGCATGAACCTATGTCAAAGGAGGCAGTGGAAAGAGCTCCCAATGGCCACAGGGTATAAACAAAAAGCAACAAAATACTGCAGAATTGGATAACAACCAAAACGTTAAAGTAACTGAGCAGCCATACTGGTATCTATTTATGATTACATTGATACATACATGGCCTGAATAGAAATCTCTTACACAGAAGAATTCCAAATATCTAATATAGACACTCAGCTATCAAGGAGGTGGGGCTAACTCCCCACTCCTGAAGTGTGGGCTCTGCATGGTGACTTCCTCCAAAAGCATACATAAAATGTAGACATGGGAAGAAAGTAACTTCATAGCGAGAAGTTTGAAAACACTACCTCAGCCAGGTGATCAAAGTTAACAGTAATGGTGATAACACATCTTGAGGCATGAAGTGACTAGAATTTTACCTGCAAACCAAAAATAAAATTCAATGGCCCTTCCCCCAACCATCTGTATAGATTCCCTCCTCTCCACCAGGGGATATGAAAGTTAACCCAGAAGACTGGTTCAGGCCTTGATGGGAAAGGGGTGGTCAGACATGCCTCATTATTCCCTCCAAAAAAAAAAAAAAGGCATCTCAATTTTCTCAGCTCTTAAGGAAGCCCACTCAAGAGGCTCAAGGTTAGAAGTGAAGCAATGGTGTGAAGTCTCGTGGTTTAATCACTAATCATGCTAAAGCAGGCCACCAAAAGTTGCACAAGTCAGGGCTGGAATGATGGGTAGGACTCAGAGCAAAGTCATCAAGTAGCATTAATTGAAGTTTTAACATCCCAAGTGACAGGGTTCCTTACTCTAGTTGAACCCAGGGAATAAATATCACTCAGTAACAGTTTTTCTAGTCTTATGTCTTCAGTGATTCAACAAATCAAATACTTGGTGTCTCTCAGTCGCTGTGCTGACATGGTCCCATTCTCAAGCAAGTTAGAGCCTAATGAAAAAACTGAACAACCAAGGTAAAGGCTATAAAATAATATAATAAAGTCTAATAAGAAACAGGATAAAAGGAGGGACATAATTTAAGTGTGTATGGTCAAAATAGACATCTTTGTGTAGATAATATTTAAGCTGACATCTGAAAGAAAAGAAAGAACTAGCCAGATACAGAGTAAGTGAAGAGAGGTTAAGGGCATGCTAGGGGGTGGGGTCACAAGTCCCAAGGGAGAAAATGTTAGTGTGTTTGAAGGAGCTGAACGCATGTCAGTGTGCTGAAAGCTTAGTGAATCAGAGGGAGGAAGGCAGCAGATGGAGATGAAGATAGAAAGATGGGCAGGGACCAAATCACACAAGCCCTGGAGAGCCACGGGTCAAAGATTGGATGTTATGGAATGCGTGCTATTAACAGTGTTCAAAGAGCTTTACGTGAGAGAGTAAAATGATCTGATTTAGGCTTTTAAAAGATAATCCTGGCTGCTTTGTAAAGGAGAAATTGGAGGAAAGCGAGAAAGGATGTCAGAGACCAGTTTGGAGGCTGTTGTATTTCAGGTAAAACTGATGGAGGATTGGATATCAATGGTAAGTAACAACACAGAAAAGATGAGAAGATTTGAAATGTAGTCTACTTATCACAATCTTAACTGAACTTCAACTCATCCAATCCAGGTATCTCCATATACCTAAATATACCTAGCCATTCTTAAAATACAGCCCCCAGGCAGGCAGCATTGGCATCACCTGGGAACTGTTCAGAAATGCCAGTCACAGGCTCCTCTCCACACACTAAGCCAGAAACTCTGGGATGGAGCCCAGAAATCTATATTTTAACAAGCTCTCCAAATGATTCTACTATGTACTAAAGTTTGAGAACCACTGACTTAGAGGAATTAATTAACAGGGGACTTTTTGAATACAACAAACATGCAAGGAGAGTTACTGGGCCAATAGTATGTAATTAAAATACACTTGCTCTGTTGCTAATAAAACCTGGAATAACATAACAGACTTCAAGTATTACTACAGTGCTGTGCAATCGAATCCTGGTTTCTACATTCTAGGAACTTACATGAAAACTTAGACATTAAGGTCAAGAGAATCCTCTTCCGGACCTGCTGGGACTTTTTTGTCCTTACTTAGTCCCAGTTAGGCTTCTACTCTTGTGTTTTCCATGATGTTTTGTATAAGGATGGTTGCATCCTTGGATATGATCTTAGGCTTTAATGACTGCTTATGAATCTGTTTAAATATTTAGTCTTTATTGTATGGATTCCATGGAGAGTCTTCCTTCCAATATACTCTGAGAAATATTTGTTGCATGCTTTGTTAATCATTTGAATAATCTTTCTTGTTTGCTTTGCTGCTCTCTGTCTCATCCTAGGAAGAGAAAGAAGTTTGATTTATTGCCCTTAGCAGAAAAAGTCACTATCTGATCATATACATTTAAAGTAGCTGTCTCCTGTGCTTAATGCCACAGAACTATACACTTTTTAAATGGTTAAAATGTCATGTATGGTCGTCACAATAAAAAAGCTGTTTAAAGAAGGCACTGAATTACTACTTGTTTACCAGTCTTCCCACAGGGCTATTAAAAGGATGAAATAATTTGATATATTAAATGACTACAAATACTCATTGTCATAATTCTTGCATATTCTGAAATTATTATATTTATCCTCTTCAGTTATCAGAAAGCCTCAGAGTTGAACACAAGACATCTGTATTTAGAAAGCAGCCTTTGTTCACAATAGAGTTATACAAATGTGACCACAAATATTACTCGTTAGTTCTTACAGCTCCTAGACCACATGCTTTCATCCTTGGTCTATCAAATATTCTAGACATTAGTGACTAAATATGTATATTTTACAAATTTACTTTAGACCATATGTTCGTCTTAATCCATCAAGGAAATAAAAATTGTACCATGAATCCCCTTTCTTTTTTTACACTAAACCCAAGAAGTCAGTAAAAAGTAAAAGTTAAGCAGTTTCTAATTTCACTTTACACGTTTTCTGTAAACTGCAAAAATCCACCAGAGGAGGATTTTTATGTGTAATAAAAACCTGCATAACTTTCTCAGAAGGGGGTTTCATACCGTAAGATCCTCACCGATCTAGAAAGAAAATGCAGCTCCTGATCTGTAACTGCTAGCACACCCACCTGTCCCTTCTTCCTTAATGAGATGAAATTATAACGGGGAGAGCAATTTGCAAATATCCTCCCCTTGGCTGATTTATGATTCTACAATGTGTGTCAAATCCTTTCTGAATCCCTTTTGTTGCATATAAGAGAAGACATTTAGAAAACGATTTTGGAATGCCTTTAATCTTCTAAATCAACAATAAAGAAAAAAATGAAATAAAGGTCAAGGTTTTGATACACTGCTTCTAAAATACATCCCACACTGAGTAAAGTACCATGAAATCATCTGTCAGAACTGACTTTCTTCCAGAGACTACACTCCAAGAGCGTGAAGAGGGCAAAGTGGCTATTGATGGTTTTCTTAGATTCCAGTGCACCTTAATCATATTCACAAGGATGTACGTTTTCATCACTGCAGGAGCTGGCAGAATTTTGTGATAATTCTGGGAAATGCTTTCAGATGGCTCCTTCTATGAATTATGAATGTTTCACAAAGCTCTATGGTAAGTGGAATAGCCTTAGTCTCCACAAATGCAGGGGTGGATTGCGAGGTGGCCTTCCTTTGCTTCTTTGCTTTGACAGTTAACATGATTTGCAAACAGAGAAATTAAATCTTGATGAAGGTAAGCAGATTCATTATAAACAATTATTTTGTCTTACAAAGAATTATATTTATTATATTCATTAAAGAAGATTATATAAATATCACCGTTTTCTTTCCAGACTGTGCTTAATGTGATATGAATAGATTTACAAATGACTGCTTTTAGTTGCTAAAACAAAAAAGCACTCATCATTCATTCTAGTTGTGTTCTATAAAGTAGCCACAAATGCTGAATAAGCAAATACTATTTACTTATTGGGGAAATAAGCCATTGCTCCTAGGGGAAGTACAGGGCTAGGTTCCTACAAGCCTCTAGTCACACTTTTGTGAGTCTTGTTTTATGTGTATATCTGTTTAAACACATTTTATTTAATATATATTGTTGACTCATTAACACTGAACTTAGCCAACAGCACCATGACTCATGCCTGAATGAAGTTTATTTAACATATGTATTTTCTCTATAAGTCTTCTTCCACTGAGGAACAATAGATAACACTTCAGCACTACATTTGGGGACAATTGTCAACACTGAAATCACCAAAAAATCAGCACAAGCACAAAAAAATGGCATTCAATCGACTGAGAAAGGGACTGTCATTTACAACATAAAATCTAAAACAAGAAGACAGAGCATCGCCTTGCTTGACCTCAGCTGGGAACATGTGCTTCAGATGAGTCAGATTTTTCCTGCTCTGCACATGTCCTTGAATGGCCGTGAAATCACTAGAGTGTTGATCTTGACATTATAAATAAATTTTAGCAAGTAGAAAAATTTACAAATACTGATTTTTCAAATAATGGGAATCAACTGTATACATAGTCACTGAGACCCACTTGAGACCATTTTTCACCTCAAAATAGTGACCAGTTGTTAGGACACAGTCAGGAAATCCCACCCAGTTATTGTGAGATCTCTGTTTGATTGCAGTCTTCATTCCATTTCTGCAGTCTCCAAACAGTCTTATAGTAAAAGTTACCTTACACATTCCCCTTTGGAAATAGGTTCCCATGGGTGAATTTGGTGTTGTGGCAAGATTTGAAGCAGTCTAACCTGATAGAGGTAAACAGAACCTGGCTGGACTGTCTGCCTCTAACTATGGGGGAAGCTCTCAGCTTAGAAGTTCTGAGGTCCAAAGGCAGGCTAACACAGAACCCACATCTTAACACAGGAGATTCCAGGGAGTCACACAAATGACCCCATGGAGGGTCAAGCTGGAAGAGGAATGGGAAGGTGAAATAGGAGAGAATGAGGCAGGGGCTGAGAAGATACACAGCAGAAAGACAAGCTTTCAAGGAGCTTCAGAGTGCACATCTGCGTTTAGACCACAAACAGCGATGGTGCTGGAATTTCCACTCTCTGAGGTGTTTGGTGTGTGAGTCCCATAGTAGGGAAAGTTATTTAGAAAAAAAATCATGCAAAATTGAAGAGAATGTTTATTTAATAAGCATCAAGTTTTGCTCAAGCTTAATAGATTCTCAACTGTATGACTTTAGGAAATACAATCTGTACAGTGACTTCGAGGTAACCACTTACCACAGACAATATTACAAATCATTCAGCTAAAATAAACATCTCAAAATTATCTGTCCAGCCCTCAGCTTCCCAACCACTCTGTGCAGATACGTGTCTATTTTATACTGAAATATTACCCAAAGTGAAAACTTTTAACTATACACCTATAGCTCATTTCTGTGTTTTATCACAATAAGTCCCTATTCCATGAATTTGCCTTTGCCATTTTTATTACATATCAATGACTGTCCAAAAGATTCCCAGAAATTATTCAACTTTTGGTAGGTCACTCAAGAAAGGCCAAGAGAGAAATTTGCCATCAAATGAATACTTTCTTCACCAGAGATAGCAGTGGAAGACTCTCTCAACAAGACAGCACAGAAGAGGTGGGTGGGTGGCAAATATCTTCCTTGTTTTTCTTCTGTAGTGTTCTGTAGATGCCTCCTTCATGATGGTTTTACTATATGATAATTATTTGTTGATATCTTTGGTTTCCCTCTAGATCCCAACCTTCTTTGATGAAAGGACGCTAGGTGCTTCATGAAGAAATGAACCCAATCATATGCCAGGTCTGCTCCTATCTATACCTCATCACCTACATTTTTGGCTCTATTAATTAACAAAGAAGTGGGGAGGGAGGATAGATCTAACTATTTCTAAGGACTCATCGTGCTCTAAAGTCCTCTGAGCATTATGTGGGCATCGGGATCTGTCTGCATCCTAATTAATATGTTTTCACTGAGCTTCCTTTCCAGTCTGGATGTACACAGAGTGCCAATGACAGTGTTAAAAGCCTGCTCCCTAACCCTACTTAGATGATCTGTCCTCATCCTTTGGAAGCTTCTTCCTTTGACAGTATACTGTCCTAGAAATTATTCCACTGCCCAGGGAAACTCTGATAAGGAAGCAGAGACCTCTACACAGTCCCCAAACCCCATCTATGATTCAGGCATGAGAGATCATAATGGCTACTGACCCTTCTCAACCCTCTTTCCCACGCAAGTGATCTTACAGAATTTTTAGTATTCTAAAAGTAGCCTAGAACCATAAAAGCATTTAAAATAGCATTCTCTGAAGTAAGGGAAGAGTGCTGAATTTGGAGTCTGAAGACTAAGAGTCAAAGCCAAGTTCCATTGCTTCAGAAAAGTCATTGGTTAAGCTTTGAGCTTCAGTTTCCTCACCTGTAAAGTGGGTGCATTCTTAATTATCTTGTGAAGTGCAAATAAGATAATGGGCGTGAAAAGATTAGATGAACTAAAAAGGTATGCACTTGTAAGTCAGCGAGTGTAGCTCAGCTCTCACCACACAGGCTCGAATCTGGTCCATTAAGTTCATTCCTGTCCCAGTCCCTTTCACTTGCCTCTCCATCTGCCTAGAATGCTGTTTGTTGGCTTCCTTCATGACTCATTTCTACTTCAACCATGTGTCTACTACAATGTCACCTCATCAGAGAGACTCTTCCTGGCCTTTTATCACCTTAACCCACTTTATTTTTCCTTGGCAGCACTTACTGCTTATGCTTGTTTGTCTACTGCCTCTCTCTTACTGAAACACAAGGGTTTTGAGAGCAAAGACTTTGTCTTCTGCTGTGTGCCTAAAAGCTATAATGACCCACAAATAGTAGGTGCCTATTAAATATTTGTAGAATGAATGAATAGATGTGCAAATACAAGCTTAGGAACAAAAAACATCTAATCGTGAGATGCAATTATAGCCAGAGAAGTAAAGAAGATGAACAGAAACTATTTGATCTGGAATTGACCCAAAGCACAATTTTAGAATTTTATAAACAAAGTTCTATCCATTTCTTCATAAGCAAAAATTATCAACGCCTCAAATTCATATGTAGATTATAAATGATTGCAAACAACTTGCCCTTAACTCTTTGTATGCCCCCTCTCCTATTGCCAAGCAGAGTACTCAGTGAAACTGGATAAAACGTTAGTTTGTTTATAAAGATACACTTCACTGCAATGCCCCTGACAACTTACTAGGGTATTGATTTAGTATTAATTCAGAGAAAAGGTAATAGCCCCTGGACAAATTAGACACTGTTTATGTCTACAGTTAGATTTCTTGGTGATATCTTGTTCATATAGACTCAATGCTTATAAAAATCTGTCAAAAGTCACAGACTGCGGTGGGGAAGATGACTCAAGGACTGCAATGCATGGAGGGAAAATACGTGCTCCTCCATGAACTTCCCCCTCTTTCTTTCTTTCTCCTTGCTGTCACAACCTTGCAGACTCAAGAAAGATGGTGATAAATTAGGAGAGGGGAGATGATGAAGGGACCTTTGGAAAAAGAAAGAGGAGAGCAGAAAATGAGAGGATAAAAAATCTAAGTGAGAGCACCTGAATATGGCAGGAGATCTATGAGTCAAGACGACCCGCATTGAATGTGTATCTTGTCAATGAGCTACAGTAATGAAAGCCAACTGCACAAAAAAGAACATATCAGGAATCTTGCAAACTAGAAAAAAATCATGGGACAGTTATTTTAGTATACGTATACAAATTCCTTATTTAAAACATTATTTTAAATCTATTCATTCTGCAAATATGTATTAAATGCTAACCATAGATATTACTAAACCGTGGAGATTATTAAAAAGAGCCTGGAATCCCTCCCCTCTCTCTCTCACTCCCTCTCCCACCTGCTCCCCCTTCACCTTCTGCTATGACTGAAAGCTTCCCGAAGCCCTCACCAGAAGCAGATGCTGGTGCTGCACTTCTTGTACAGCCTGCAGAACCATGAGCCAAACAAACTTCTTTTCTTTATAAATTACCCAGCTTCCAGTATTCCTTTAGAGCAGTGCAAAGTGGACTAACACAAAGGGCATTCGACAGAAGGACAAAAGATGAAAGGCTATTCCAGGTGGAGGGGAAAGCAGAAGCAGATACAAGAGTTGCAGTAATGGGAATAGGTAAGAACTCTTGGGGGTGAATGAGTGGGAATTTAAAAAGAAGGTAACTGATATCAGAGCTACAAGGAACACCTACATCTAAAGCTTGGACACAGCAAAAAGAACTGTGGCAAAGGTAGCCCCTCTTACGATTAGGCTGGCTCTTGTAATTAGCCAGTGGAATATGGGAGGAAATGGTGTGTGCCAACCTAGGCCTGCCCATGAAATCATTTTGCTTGACCCTTAGCTGAATGCCAATGCCCAAGGCTACCTGACGCCACACTGTAGATGTCAGGGACTCCAACGGCTTCAGTTCTTCATCTCCATCTCCACTCTTACCACCACCATCTTCATTAGAGTAAGGCATGGTCAAAAAATAAACTTACTGTGTTAAGACCCTGAGATTTACTGTAAGAGTTAGTCTGTTCCAATGAATTCAGAAATTTTTATTTCAAGATGTAATATAATGTTAATAACTAGAGATTTACACAACCATTTGAACAGCTAGAGTACAAAGGTGAAAGAAAAACCACAGCTGGCCTACAGGAAATTTGGATGAATAGGAATCATAGGAAGCTCCTGTTGATAATCTCCCTTGACTGCAGCACCAAAGTGGGTGATTTGCAGGAGCTCTCCTAGAAGCTGCTATAAATCTCACATCTGCTGACTGTTCACATGTCTGCTGGCAGCTGCCACCAGAGAAAAATGGCTTCACCTTTCTTTTACCTTCCAAATCTTGTGCAGTGCTTCTCTTTGGCAGAATCTAACTCAGGATTTTGAGGGAAGAGAGAATCTAGAAGATGTAATTTTACTGCCTCTACTCTGAAATCCAACAGAGAGTTTGGAAGTGGACCGGGAAGACATCACATTGATTAAAAAAATTTAAAAAAAAACTAGCACAAAATAGAAAGAAGAGAGGAAGGGAAAGAAGGAGGAGAAGCAACCCTTCTGTGGACTCTGAGATGGAATGGTGCCAATGATGCAAGGATGTCATATAGAAGCAGTACTTAAAAGAGGGCATTGGAGTTACCAGTACAGTCACCAGGTACCAACAAAAAAAGATCTCGGTAACATTACAGAGAAAGTACCTGACGTAGCTGAGAAAAGATGAGACACTTGGATCAAAAATATGGAAGAAAAGAGTAAGTTTTAAGAATAATGTATATATCTTAAAAAGAACAATGTTGAATCAAAAATAAGGAAAATGTGGCTGGGCACTGTGGCTCATGCCTGTAATCCTAGTACTTTGGGAGGACAAGGTGTGTAGATCACATGAGGTCAGAAGTTCAAGACCAGCCTGGCCAACATGGTGAAACCTGCTTTCTACTAAAAACACAGAAAAGAAAAAATGGCCAGGCGTCGTGGTGCACGCCTATAATCCCAGCTACTAGGGAGGCTGAGGCAGGAGAATTGCTTGAACCCAGGAGGCAGACGTTGCAGTGAACCAAGATCATGCCACTGCACTCCAACCGGGGTGAAAGAGCAAGACTCCATCTCAAAAAAATAAATAAATAAATAAGGAAAATGTTAGTAGGTTTGGGAAAAGTAACTAATCACTATAACTGAAGAAAGAAGGGAAATAATTTAAAAGGTTCTTATTTCAAAATCCAACCCGGATTTCAAAATGCATAAGAGGTATATACAAAAGTGGTATGAAAAAAAACAGAGATCAAAAGGTCTAGAAAGGACTTAGACCGGCTGTTTCAAGCTTTTCATCTTATAAGTGAGAAAACCAAGCTCCATATTGTCCCAGTGAATTGCCAAATTTACACAATAGAGATTAAAATATAGGAGCTAGAATCTAGCTGAAATCAGGGGTTGTAGCCAAACCAGACAGAAGGATCTAGCTCTGCCCTGCCACCACCAACCTCCTACTCTTCAACCAGGCCTAGGACCAAGAGAAATTTTCCTGTGGGCAAAATGAGTGAGAATAAGAAGGTAGTGTCAGACTGTGTCGTGCCTGTCTGAACATCTGGTTTGCTACTACACGCTCACCAGAATGTCTAAAAGTAAAAATGTTGACAATACCAAGTGTTCACAGAGATATTAAGTGGATCTTCCATACAGTACTTTAGTAGGAATATAAATTAGTATTGCCTCTTTGGGAAACTATTTAGAAGTATTTACAAAAGCTAAAATATGCTTATTCTATGGCCCAACAATACCACTCAAGTATATGCCCAGAGAAATGTGTATCTATTGACTAAAAGACATGAGCAAGAACGTCTGTAATAACTCAACTCATAACAGTGAGGGATTGTGTCAAGGAAAACTTTTTCAAAGGCAGAACTTTTCCCAGCGACATGCCTGACAGGCTTTCATCCACATCCCTATCCCAGAACTTAGAGTTCTTTGTCTAACTTGCGCCGGCTAGGTAGAAAGCCCAGGTGAGCTTCCTTTGTTTAGAAAGACCGCCAAAAGCTCTGAGGGAGGAGGCTTTGATTGCAGGCCAGGCAACCAATCCAATATCAGGAGATCAGTCACTCCCCAGGAAATTTGGAAAAGCTCCTCTCACTGGACGAGAACTTGAATGGGGTGGGAGTAACTCCGTGGTTAAAATCCCTCCTACTCCCTTACCTATATGGACTCTATCTCTGGATCCCCTCCGATGGTAATATGGGAGCTGCCTCTCCCTCTCTCCCCATAGGGATTTCCCTCTCTGGGATCCCCTCCCACAACAGCATGGGAGCTCTCTCTACTTCTTTCCCTGTCTCTCTCTCTGCCTAATAAATCGCTTCTCTGCAAAACTCTTTGGACCCAATATTTAGTTGAATGAGTTCACCGTGCCGCCAGGGCCCTCTCCCCATTCTTGGGTGAGTGAGAGCCCAAGAACCTCAGGCACATCGCATCTGGGGACGAAGCTGAGCCCCGTCCCATCCCGCACACTGGTTACAACAGGACAAACCTAAAAACGACCTACATGTCCATCAACATCTAAGATCCATCCAATTGACTGAATAAATAAATGGTGGAATGTTTAGATAATCAAATACTGTATAACAATGAAAAAAACTATTGCTATGCTCACCAACATGTATGAATCTCAAATATCCTCTGTTGAACAACAACAAAGCCAGACACAAAATTGTGATTGTATTAATACAGACTTTAAGAATAGGCAACTCTAAGCTGTGGTAGAAGAACCTTTAAGGGGAAGAGGATATTCAGAACGCATATAAAGGAACCCTTGTATCTTTATGTAAGTGGTACTTGCAGGGGTTTTTTAATATGTGAATATTTATCAAGGTGTGTACTCGAGAGATGAGCTTTAACATAATTTATATTCCAATAAAAATACATTTTTAAAAAGATTCAATTTGGCTATCTGGTATGGTGAGGCACAATAAGGGGTTTCCGGTTCTGACTCCATCATTTTCTATCCATGCTCTTCTGGATAAATCATTTAACTTTCTAAATTTCAAATTCCTCAACTAGATGATGAAATCAATACCTACACACTGTGTTGTTGTATTAGATTAAAAGATATGAGAAAGCTGTGAACTCTAAGATCCTGATATTAATGACAATTATCCTCTGGAATTCTACATTTTATATAGGCCTACTTAAATACAGATTCTATGTGGATATTTTTACCCTAAGTAGTTGTGATAGTTAATTGTATATACCAACTTTACTGGATCCCAAGATTCCCAGATATCTGGTTAAATATTATTTTGTGATATGTCTGCAGGGGGCTTTCCGGAAGTGATAAGCATCTGAATCTGCAGACAGAGTAGAGGATTGCTATCTCTAACGTGGGCATCTCCATCTACTGAGAGCTAAAAAGAATGAAAAAGTAGAGGAATGGAAAATGTGTTTTCTCTGTTTGACTGTTTGAGCTGGGACATCAGTCTCCCGTCCTTATTCTTAGGCTTTCAGACTTAGACTGGAATTACACTATTGGTTCTCAAGCTCTCTGGAGAGACAGCTTCCTGCGTCTTCAGCTTGCAGAGGTCAGATTGTGGGTCTTCTCAGCCTCCATAACTGTGTGAGTCAGTACCTTATGGTAAGTAAATAAATAGTATTGGTTCTGTTTCTCTGTAATACCCTGACTAATATAGAGGCCAAACAGCCCACCATTTATGATTTAAATGGTTCACAGAGTAGGGCAAATGAAATGACAGTGATCAGGGCCCAGTTCTAAGACAGCCAGCCTCAGAAGGAATATTCCCTTAAGGCCCTGAATGGTTCACGAATAGAGAGTGTTAGAACTAGCCAAAGCTGAAGGCAGCAGGGAGTTTCTCTTTAGTAGACCTTGGGTAGCTTTGTACTAGACACATAGATATTAGGGAAAAGGTGGAAATGTGTAAAAATGGCTGATAAGTTTCTGAGGCCAGGGATATAAGAAAAAAAAATCCCTGTAGTTCAGGAAACAAAGAAAACTAATGGACATACAGCTGATAGTCTACCATGCCTTGCAATACCCTGTCCTGAAAGTCCCACCTTCCCTGTTTCATGCTTATCCCTGCAAAACATCCCTATATAGAATTCTCCTCTGGGAAGCCTTTGGGGATTAACTGTAGACAATTCTAAATAGTCATTGACTCTGCTTAATTCCAATATCTCTCATTTTTCCCTTATTAAGAGGATATTTTATTGTGGTTTACATGGTCTTTCATATGTATGCTTTGTAAACAACACTGTGTCTTCTCTTCTGGGAGGCTTTCTTCATTCTCTTGTAACATAGTTCTAAACAAAAGAAGTACTCAATTAATGTTAGCTAGCACTGTGCCTGTCACATAAAAAATAAACAATAAAGATTTTCCAAATGAAGAATGAATGAACATGAACAAATACTGACCAATTCTTAACTGAATGCCTAATTTAGGGCCTGGAATAATTCGGACAGTAAGAGTAACAGAGTTTGATGAGTATTCAAATTAATATCTCATTTACAAATGCTAAGTGACCATTCTCACTGTTGTTGAGATAATAACTTTCATTAAATCAAAGTGTTTCTCTCTTCCTTTTAAAAAATTACATAATCTTGCTTCAGACCTATTTTTCCATAATCTATTCTATCAAATCTACCTTTTCAGAACTTTTGATACAATAAGGTCAACAACTGCTCTTAAAATGAAAATTACATGGCATTTGGAAAAGGAAGGTGTGGTAGAAGCATGTCCCTATGTCTTCAATCACCAGAAGCTGCATCAACAGCAGAAGCAGAATTACAACAATAATAATAATTGGGAACATTTGTTGGATGCATATTATCTACCAGGGCCTAAGTTCTTTACATATAATTTAGCCATCATAAAATCTCCATTAAGAAAGTTAAATACCATTATCCAAAACACATGAACTTTCTGGGCTTTAATTTTTCATCTGCAAAATCAAAGTGTTGAAGCAAAGAATAACAATATACAGCTGATTGCCAAACACTTTTAAGGTGCTTTCATATATATGATTTAAGTTGACATTCCAGTTACCTACATACTATAGCATTTCCCAGGAACAGCCCTGAATTTACTGGAAACTATCCTGGAAGCCAGCTTCCCGTATCTTGACCTCTAAAAGTACACAAATCAATTTCCGAAATTATTGTGGAGTTATGTAGTTTTATTGAAGTTTCTTGGGGAGACCAAGGGAAGTGGTTATATCACATGGTTCCCATGACACACTGTCTTTCTCCCTCAAACCCCTTGGCTTCTCTAGACCTACCTCCTCACCTCTCACACTACAATCTGCCCTCACTATGCTTTTTTTAAGAGCACATTTAAAAACATTAAACCAAACAAAACTAACAGTTGATCAAAATAGTAACCACCTATTCCCCTCATGCTTGCCCATGGGAGGTTTGATTCATCCTGCCAAAGGATTAACAACTCAATGGAGTAGATAAGGCAGATACCAGGAGACCTACAGCTAGTTCACTGCAAATCCAGGACTTGAATCCTTATCCCAGTTTCTAGGCAGTGTTATTTCTACTATACCACAAAATTACCTGTAAGGGTTCTTCCATCTCTGAAATAGTGCAATTCTTTGAAATGTAGAAATAAAAATGATGCAATAGTATAAACAAATAACAACATGTGCAATGTTCTTCAATTTTTGAGAGCTACCAAACACAGTTTCCCCATCTTTTACACGGCGCGTGCATTGGATTTGGAGTTGTTGCACAGGGCAGTCCTTGGGCCAGTGACTGTCATGGTTTAGCATGCCTGGGATCACTCCCAGAGATTTACCCCCGTCTTCTAGGCAAGATGTGGGAAAAACAAAATAGAAGGAATTAGCATTAATTGAGCATCCAGAACAAACCAGGTGCTCTGTTTGGCGCTTACACTATCCTCATAGCAGCCTTTCAAAACAGGCATTGTTCCCAATTTATGAAAACAATGAGACTCCAGGAATCTAAACCACTAGTCAAAGTCCACATAATTTATATATGGCAAAGCTACATTTTGAAACCAGAGAATATCTGAAACAAAAGTCCTAGAACAATCTGTCCACTGGTATCTTGGTCCATTTGTGCTGCTATAAGAGAATACCTGAGACTGAGTAATTTATAAAGAATAGAAATTTATTTCTCACAGTTCTGGAACCTTCAAAGTCCAAGATGGAGGGACCAGAATCTAATGAGAGCCTTCTTGCTGCATCATCCCACGGTGGAAGGGAGAAAGACAAGAAAGGGTGTGTAAGAGAGAGAGAGTAAAAGGAAGTTGAACTCCTTTTATAATAAACTCACTCCCACAGTAAGGAACCTACTCCCACTATATCAGCATAAATCTACTCACTCTGCCCTCATGGCCTAATCACCTCTCATCAGGCCCTGCTCTCCTTCCCAACATTTTTGCTTTAGGGATTAAGTTTTCAACACATGCTTTCTTGGTGAGGACACATTCTAACCATAGCAACTAGACAAGTGAGTATGCTAAAACCTAACAAATTTAACTATCCTTATGGGTCATATATATTCTGTAATCCCTATTCTCTCACTGCTGGGCAGGTGAGAGTTAAGGACAGGTCTGCCCTATCTGAGCATAAGTTGGTAGATCTCTGTTGTAAACTTTTTCTTTAAAAAGGACAGCTGACCTTCCACCAGTCTTTTATGATAATACTGGAAATTACTGTTACAGATGAGAAATGGTGATGTGTTGAAGTGATATATGGTAGTGGTAAAGATAGCAAAGGAGACATTGATTTCAGAGGATATGTTTAAAAGGCTAAAGTGACAGTTCTCACTGATGAATGAGATTCAGAAAGTAGGACAGGGAAATCAAAGATAAGATAGTGAGGGAAATCATAGGGGCCTCTCTGAAAAGAAAGAAGGGTAAAAGAAGGCAGACATGTGAGTTCAGAAGGGTTGGAGGAGGTCCAATGTTCAGGGCCTGCAGTGGGAAAGAGATAGAAATCATTGAGAAGCAAAAAGAAAGCAGATTGAAGTCAGAAGGGTGGTGGAAAAACAAGTTTGGAGAGGTTTAAAGACTTGTTACCAAAACATCAGGAGTTCTGTCTATGTCCCTTTGCTCACTGCACAGAAAGCCAATCACTGAGACAACAAGCATTTCCAGGGAAGAAAGGCTTTAATGGGGTGATATCTGCAAAGGAGATGGGAGATCAGTCTCAAATATATCTCCTCAACCAACTAAAACTGAGAGTTTATAGCTGGCACAGAATGTAGCTGCATGTGAGGAAAACAGGAATTAGGGAGGGGTAAAGAGACAATCATGACAAATAAGGAGTCTGGTGTGTCACTGTCTAGATGCAGTGATCTTGTGAGTTTCAATTACTTAACACTATCTTGGAGGCCTGAGGATCAGTCAGTTTCTTGAGGAAGGAACTCAGATAAGACAAATATAAATTTTTAGCTTTAAGATCAGGATGGTCAATTTCTATGTTTATTCAAAAACACCATAAACATTAGTTCTGTGGGACATTTCTACCAGTCTCAGAATCATTTTAGACCTTGCTAAGGAGTCTGGAGTTTGTCCAAGAGTAACAGAAAGAGGAGTTTTAGGAAAAAGAGAAAATTATCTTATATGTTTATGTTTTTAAATTCTTGTTCAGGCTGTGAGCCAATGTTCCTTACTCCTGATATTAGAGTACAAATGTAACCAAATAATGCTTGTTTTGAGCATTATGTTGTTTTCCTCATAGATCTTACCATGCTTGATAATTATATGTATTTAAATTTATTGTCTGTTTTAATTTATTGTCTGTTTTTCCCAATAGGTTATCAAGTCCATAAGGATGGTCTGTTCACAATAAGTATGTATTGGCTGCTTAAATATTTACAAGATGAATGTTACTTCTTTAAAACTCTCTGGGATGAGAAAGGAGTCGATAGCATTTTGTCCTTCACAATCACTTCCAGACGATTTTTTGATAGTTATCTTTCCATTATCTCTCTTTTGTACAAATCTATACCATCTACTGCTATCCAATTTTCCATTTTCTAGAAGCCTTTTTTTTCCTCATCAAAAGTTTAACATTTTCTTTATAGTTTTACCCTCCTTTGACATACGTGTGATGATCTTCCAGCACTCTAACACCACAATTCACTGGGCTTGGATACTCAGATTACTGTCATATCCATTATATTGGAGCCCCCACCCCCACAAGCCTAGCCACACCGTGGCACTTTCTGCCTCCACACCTCCTTGTTCCTCTTCGCTTGTCATCTTACTCATTCACTTCTCCTTAGCCAGGATTTCATTATCATCACTTTCAAGTCCCCATTCCCTCCTTGTTCTGTTCTCTCAGTTCATTTCCTCCATCCTGGATCACTTCCTTCTACACCCAAATTGGGTGGGCATGAACAGCCACTCATGTACTCAGGCGTAGGCTATGTGCCTTCACCCTCTTTCTCTACCACAAAGCTTTGTCTTCCCCACCCTAGGAAACCCCACTTTCTGCTTTCTCTGATCCACCTCATAAATGGCTGAGTATAGTTGGGAAAATCACAAATATGGCAGGATCACTTTAACGGAACTCTCTCTCACTTTGTCACCTGTGCTGCTGGTCAAGTATTTCAAATCTCTGTGGAGAACCATCCCTTCCACCTTCCAGGATCTACTTTAAACCTCTTCTGTTCTCCCCTTGTCCAAGCTTCCACATTATCTTTAGGAACCTATGTCTATTATTTACTGATAAAATAGATATTATCTAATTTAAATGCCCTCAAATCTTTCTTCCCTTTCTATTTGTCCTTAATCCTTCAATAATCTTTTCTTCCTCTTATATCAGAGAAAGAATTGTCCTGCTTCCCTTTTAACCAAAAGCATGGTTTTCTTCTTACATATTGGTTCTAACCCCTCTTACTTCTCTCAGTATATCAAACTATCAATTAAAAAAATTCAAGAGACTAGTCAGAGCAATCAGGCAAGAAAAAGAAATAAAGGGTATAAAAAAAATTCAAGAGATACATGGAATATATATCTCTATATATTGGCTTCTTTCCCTTGATCCATAAATATAATTATATTATCTAACTTAATTTAAAAGTAAACAAAAACTCTGCTATCCTCCTGAATATTTTTGTCTGGAGCACTTCTTATTCTTAGTTCAAAACACAATTTAAACTCCCTGTCTTTATTTTGTGAGCCCATCTCACTAAACAATCTCCTGAAATCTGATTTTCAAAGCCCACGAGATGCTGAAATTCTTAAAAACTGCTACATCCTCCTGGTTGTCAAGTCCAAGTATATTTCTTAGTCTTCATCCTTCTCAACTTTGAAATAATTTGATACTGTTCACCACCTCTTCCCTCAAAATTTATTCTTCTTTTCATAGTCAATCAATCAGTCATTCATTCAAGAAATATTTGTTAAGTACTATGGCAGGCAAAATAATTGGTCCTCCAAAGATTTCTACAACTTAATCCCTAGAGCCTGTAAACAAATCATGTTACAGGGCAAAGGAAAATTAAAGTAGCAGATGAAACTCAGGCTGCTGATCAGCTGATCATGAGATGGTAACATTATCCTGAATTACCCAGGGAGTTTAATGCCATCTCAAATGTCCATAAATGGTAAAGAAAGAGGCTGAAGTGTCAGAGTCAGAGTAAAGCAATGTGAAAAAACTCAACTGGCTGGCTTCAAAAATGGAGGGGGACCACAGTCAATGAGCACAAGCAGCCTTTAGAGGTTGGAAAAAAACAAGAAAACAGGTTATTCCATAGAACCTTCAGAAAGGGATGCAGCCCTTCCAATACCTTGATTTTAGCCCACTGAGACCCATTTTAGATTTCTTTCAGAAATATAAAATAAAATTATGTTAATTTAAGCCACTACATTTTTGCTAATTTGGTACAGCAACAATTGGACGCAATTACAAATATCAACTAAATTCTTTACTAATGAATCAAGCTTGGGTAGAAGCCACACAGTAGGAAATTAGCTCACCTTCCATGCCTCCAGTGTTAGCTGGTAGCTCCCACCACTTATCTATACAGACACCCATAAACTGAGCATGTCTGAGACAGAGTATTTCAACTTTTTTCTATTATGACTATGACTTTTTTCATTCAAATATTCTATAGGAAACTAAAGGCTTATTGAAAAATTTTCTGAGGGCCTAGATATTCTCTATGCATTTAATTTTTATTCTTCCTTCTGCTAAGTCTCGTGTGCCTCCCATCCATTATTTCCTACAAAATTATTCAATAGCTAGTCTAAGCAGTAATTTTATATATATTTTTGTATACTGAAGCAGAAATTTGGCTGAGATCAATCATTATGCTCTTCAGTGGGTTGCTGATTGAGTTTTTCTCTTACTGCAGGATGATGAGGAAATTGTAATGAATGAAAAGTCCTAGAACTGAGAATGGTAGGGGAAATCATATTATTAATATATATAGTGAAGCCTTTATTCTGTGTCCTTCAATGATGGTTTCAGCACAGCATCTGAAGGGTTCCACTAACACGCAGGGAATGCCAATCTTGCTGAAACCCAAGGATACCAACCAAGGCTATTCTGGATGCTTTTGACTACAGCAAGTGCAGTCTGCTCTTGCTTAAAAACTAAAACACGTGACAACTCCCTAATGGTGTCCTGTGGGACAAATTTACAGCTCTCCCCAATACATACTTCCTTCTACATTCAAATACTATCACCTTCAAATAAATCATTCCTCCAAAATCAGTTTCTGAGGAACTTGTTTACCTTTTGCTTTGAAAAGGCTAGAAGGATTACATGAAATTTTCAAAAATAATCTTTAGAGTAATCAGAAATATAGGTTTTCTTAAATTACATTTGAGCTGTGTGTTTACCTTTTTACCAACACACTAGAAAATATTTACTTTTAGTTTGTACTACCAAAACTTCCCAAAATATTTGATAGCAGCTATAATATTTTTAAAAAAGAACAACAAATACTCCACCAAAATGGATTAGAGATTAATGTTGAGTATTGACATATTCGTAGTATAGACTCCATGCAAAATAAGCCCAACATGTGCCATTTCCCAAGGTGTGATGGTGGTGAGTGAGGGATTTGCAAAATGACTTGTCCATGACTGTTTTTCGAAAGCCTCAGAGAACACAGCTGTCAAACTGATATCACATATCCTGACCCAACCAAAATGACACAAGATGTAAAAGGAAAATCTCAGGAAACTGGATTGTAGCAACATAAACACATCATTCACCAGGGTCAAGAGTTGGTACCTAGAGAGGACAGCCAAGCATCCAAAGGCATCTCTATTAAACACATCTCAGATTTAGATTTACATTAAAACTATGAGATTCTCATTTCAGATTTCATACATTTTGAACTATTTTTCTTTACATTTAGCACTTTGGCACATTTCAGTTGACCTTTGTTTCTTGAAGTATATTTGAGATGAAATTATTTCTTCCCAGTTAATATCAATGAGACAACATCTATGTAGCCCTGCTACTCTGAGAAACTCTATTTTTAAGAGGAACTGAAACACACTTCTAGTGGGCCAATTAACAGCTTTCTTTTTCTGCCATGGGTATACATGTATGCACACGTGATACAGGGCCTTTGGATGAGGTTTCCAAACAGCAATGCATTGTTTAATCTCTTCTGTGATGCCTTCGAAGATTAGTTAGGGGACACGATTGCTAATAAAATTTTACGTTAGTAAACTTGGCTTGAAGAACTGCTGTAAAAACCCCACTGATTGTCATAAGCATTCATTCATGAGAATGCACACTACTGTGCATATGTGGGGCAGGATGTTTTGCTAAGCCAAGGGCGAATTTTCATGCTGTTGAATTTATGCATTTCCCGCTGCTACTCAAAATGCTTGTGTGAATGTTCAGGCAGGAGAGAGCGCTTTCCATGGAAAATGCTCTTCTGTTTGTGTCAAAAGGTCTGACCTGTGCTTTAGTCCCCACTCACAAGTAATTTGGAGACTGTGTTAGATAATCTTAAAAAAAAAAAAAATCCACCAAGAAAGAATACTGAGTTAATTTTTGCCTAAAAAGAAAAGGGCTGTAAAAGGCATGTTAGGAAAGGAGAAAATAGTCTTAAAATGGAAACCAAACAGGCATTTGGGAAAGATAAATGCAACATCCCCTTCACCCTCAGGAAATGAAATTTTTCTGACAGGGTCAGAGACTCTGCTTGGCAAACCTTCTTAAATTAATTACCTTCTTGACATTTTAAAGGAAGGTTTCAGATTGTAAATTTAACCCAGACAAAGCATTCTTTTTAATCTTGTCAGTATGCAAACTACTTTGCACTGCAGTCTGTGAATTATTTATCAGAGGAACGACCCCAAAGGGCGAAAGGAAAAAGCAGGCATATTTGATCTGAGATTCCACGGCTAGATGTAGTTCTTTGCCTTAGATCTGTACCTGTTGCAACTACTTAACTTTTTCTGCTTTTGATGTTCTTAATACCCTGAGCATTCCTTGTCTCTGAGAGGAAGAAATTCAGTGCCATTTTATAATGGGCTTATTCAGATGAGTAAAATATATGACTCAGTGGGTTTTATATGGCAGCCACAGTCAGGTTGGTGTGAGGAACAACGGGGCTTCTTTTCACTGTACTTGCATGTTAAAATGCTAGACAAGCAGCGTCTTAACCTACTCTAGTGTCCACGTGAAATAGAGCCTGCAGAGATGGATTCTTAAGGAAATTAAGTCTTCCAAGTATTGATAAACTAGTTTACACAATATTTCAACAGACACTAGAAGATTAGGGCTTAAAGAAAACTGAAATTTACAATGCCTAGAAATTATATACATATTTTTAAAAAGTTGTGGCTTTAGTTCTAGTGTTAAGTGTTCTTAAATTAAATGATTTTGGATCGAGAACACCCATGCAATGGGATTTGCTCATTACTTCTAAAACATTATATATAGATATAGAACTGCAAGAAAATAGCAGACGTGCACATAAAGTAATAGAGAATAATGTCTGTTATCTCCAAGGAAAGAGTTTTCAGCGTGATGGAGAATCTCAACTTTGCAAAGCATCCCATTGCCTTAGATCCTAGGAGACTGGATGTATGCGTAGGTAATATAGTCTTATCTACACTAAGGGAGGTCGTCCTGGGCCCTGTTACTACCTCGTCTCAGGAAATTCCTGGACTTCTCTTGAGAGAAAAGGGAGGGATGCAGCCTCATTTGCCCTTCTCCTGCCCCATGTGAATATTTCACTTTCAACAGAGATCCCCAACCTGAATCAAAGGACTGTGCATCCCTAGCAGCTATGAATAAAAATGTGCAATTTGCACAGCTATATTTTTGCATGAGAAACACCTCTTGAAATTAATAAAAGAAAGAAAGGTGATAAAACTATAGGATAGAGATAATGTTTCATTTAACTCCCAAATGAGTTATGTGGGGAGGATTTATTCTCCTTCCAAATGTTTATTTGGTTTATTTGTAATCATAACAGCTACAATTTATTACAGAATTCCTATGCCTTCTCATCTATGAGGTAGGTCTTATTGTTGTGACTTTCCTCTTCTTTTTTGCAGCTGAGAAAACTGAGACTTGAAGAGAGATTAAGTGTTGAACCCAAGCTCCTAATAAAGCTGAGATTTAAAGCCACTTCTCCATGACCCCACGTGCTGTGCATCTCTAAATGTGGGGTTGATCTTGATTCTGTTTGGTTACTTGTAATTCTTCTCTTCATATACATATAAGTCTGGTAGAAGTGTGATAAACTAAGGTAGTTCACTGAATAAAGAGCTGCAGTTTATATATTTTTTGGCCATGCTAGAGATATTTTTCAAGCTCATATTCATATCTTAGCAGTCTATTCTTTGAAGAAGCTGTTGTGGGAGGTTTATTAAAACCAAACAAATTAAAGATGGCATATAAATTTGAGCTTCAGTGGATACATTTTCTAGAAGAATTAGGGAAGCATCTACCAAGGATATAGCATGCAAACAGTAGCAAGTAAATTGATGTTTGCTAGTCTGTGCTCTCACAGATATACTGAGGATTTACCTGCTTAATAGGACTTATAAGAACAAATCCCCTAAGCATAAATGAGAGAAACTGGGCACTCTGAGGTTTATCCTTTTATAAAGCTGTCACACATACTAATTCAAAGACCATAAATATCTTTCCCACTTCTTTGATAATTCCTCTTTTGCTGGCCTTTTGAATATGCACCAAATGCAGAACAACAGATCTTCATGCTGAGGTCATCTTTTCTTGGCTGGTACTGAAAAGTAAGAGTCAGATTGAGGAGAATGTCTTTTGAGAGTCATGGCATATTAGAATTCAGATCTGGAAGAAAACTTAGAGATCATCTAATCTACATCTTTTATTTATTAGGAAGTGAATTGTTTTAGTCAATTCTAGCTGCTACAACAGAATGCCATAGACCAGATGACTTAAACAACAGAAATTTATTTCTCACAGTTCTGGAGATGGAAGTTCAAGATCAGATACCAGCTGTATTGGTCCATTTTCATGCTGCTGATAAAGACACACCCAAGACTGGGCAAATTTACAAAAGAGAGAGGTTTAATGGACTTACAGTTCCACTCGGCTGGGGAGGCCTCACAATCATGGTGGAAGGTGAAAGGCATGTCTTACATGGTGGCAGACAAGAGAAGAGAGCTTGTGCAGGGAAACTCTCCATTTTAAAACCATCAGATCTCATGATACTTGTTCACTATCATGAGAACAGCACAGGAAAAATCTGCCCCTATGATTCAATTACCTTCCACCAGGTCCCCCCTACATGTAGGAATTCAAAATGAGATTTGTGTGGGGACACAGCCAAACATTTAAATCACCAGCAGATCTGGTGTCTGGTGAAGGCACTTTTCCTGGTTTTCAAATGGTCATCTTATGTGTGTTCATGTGGCACTGAGCAGAAAAGAAGCAAGCTCTCCCATGCTTCTTCTTATAAGAGGACTAATCCCATCCCTGAAGGCTCCACCCTCTTGACCAAATCACCTCCCAAAGTCCCCACCTCCAAACACTATCACAATGGGAGTTAGACTTCAACATATTAATTTTGAAGAGACACAAGCATGTGATCCATATCATGAAGAGAAAGGCATGGCGTCACCTACTTTTTCTGAGTTAGAGCAAGGACTAGACCACAAATGTCTTGAGACACAGCATGACCTTAACTAAGACAGAATTTTTATACACACACACACACACACACACACACACACACACACACACACACACATATATATCACTGCGTTATTCAGGGTTCTCAGAAAAACAGAACCAATTCAAGGGTGGGAGAGAGAAAGACATTGGTTTGTCATAACGAATTACTGTCACAGAGTCTGAGAACTCCCAAGATCTACAATGTGAAGGAATCAGCAAGCTGGAGACCCAGGAGACCCGACAGTGGGTTCCAATTCAAAGGCCAGCAGGCTCAAGTCCCAGGAAGAGTCTATGTTCAGTTCCAGTCTAAAGGCAGGGAAAAAAGCAATGTCCCAGTTCAAAGGTAGTCAGGAAGAAGAAATTCTCTTTCTTGAGGGAGGTCAGCCTTTGTGTCTTATTCAGAATTTCAGCTGATTAGATGACGCCCCACCCACGTCAGGCAGGGCAATCTGCTTTACTCGGTCTATCAGTTTGAATGTAAATGCCATTCAAACTGCCTTACAGACATACTCAAATTATGGTTAACCGAGTATCTGGAAACCTTGTGGCTCAGTCAAGTTGACAATTAGCCAACACATTACCCAAGTTGGGGATAGTATCTACTAATTTACATATCTGTTATGGACTGATTTTTACACTTAAAGGTTAAAAGCAATTCAGATATTCACAAAATGCCATTATTATTAAGGCATAAAATAAGCAGATGTGCTTTTGTTTATCCATTAAAACGTTACTGGTAAAGTCAATTTGCATTTAACAAAATCTTCAATGATAATGACTGTCTCTATTCATTGTCTCTGATCAGATATTTAAATTATTCTTTCTTATTCTCTATAATACAAGAGTAAAACTCACAAATATAAATAACATAATTAATCATAAGTCTAAGTGCAGAGTTTATTTAAACATGTAAATCACCTAATCCAATGTATGGTGAAAATAAATGATATTGTAATTTGTTGTCTAAAGGATGTGAAAGACTAAGGAAGGTCTGTCTAAATCATACAAATGTATAAATGTATTTATTCTAGTACCATGAGCGTTTAATGCACATGGAAATAAAACAAGCTTGTCACTCATTTATTGAGTAAATTAATACAAACAGATATATATTTAAGATAGCGTGTGCGGTGGTTTTAAAATATACCAACAATAAATTCTTTGCTACTTCTCCCATTAAGAGGTAGACCTTAATTCCCCTACCCCTTGAGTGTGGGCTAGACTCAGCAACTCACTTCCTACAAATAGTATATGTCAGAAATGTTGACGTACACTGTCTGAGATTAGGTTATAAAGGACAGCATGCTTTCTGTCTTCTTCTTCCTTAGATCTGTCTCTCTGAGAGAAGCCACCTAAGCTATTATGAGAATACTCAAGCAGCCCTAAGGAGAGGTCACGTGGTGAGCAAAACTCAACATCCAGCAAGGAGCTAAAGCCTCCTACCAACAGCCATGTGAGAATACGCCATTTTGGAAGTAGATCTTTCAGCCTTAGTCAGGCCTTCAGATGACTGCAGTCTCTGCTGAGATTTTCACGACAGTTGACTATAACAGGGAAGACCCTGAATCAGAACCTTTAAACTAAGTCTCTCCCACATTCCTGATCCACAAAACTCTGTGAGAAAATTTTTTTTTTCAGCTGCTGAGTTTGGGGGTAATTTGTTAGGTAGCAATAGATAACTCAGATATGTAAAATTTACATTGCCATTATCATGAAATTTTGTCCATAAATTTTTGTTCACTTACAGTATGTCATATTCATAATTTATTGGCCATGTATTTTTAAATGAAAATATTTATGTCTGTATCTATAGGAATAACACAATTTTAATATTTTAAAATATTTACCTCTTATGAATATCACCCTTAGCACAAGTGACAAATTTGTTAAATTGTTTTTCAATATTTGGTGAACAGATTTCTCTGCCACAATAGTGGAAGCTTGAAAAGTACTTTGAAACCCACTTTAACCTTACTTGTTTTTTTCAGTTGTGATGTTAGTTTCATGGGAAAATATACATGATGGTTACTATTTTCAATTTGTTTGTTTACAAAGCTAAAGCATGAGTTAAAAGCACACAACAGATTCTAAATAAACACTGCACTAGAATAATTGTTTTCTGTCATTGTTTCCCAAGATTAAAAACAAAAACAAAAATTGTTCTTTTTCTGTCAACTCAGTTTTAGCTTTTCCTTTTCTTTTTTCATTCTACATTGACTTATTTAATTGATCTTTCATTCTCTGTCCAATTCTACATTTTTCTTTTTTTTCAGCTACTCTCTATCTTTGCTTCTTTCCTGATGTTTTTATTCTACCCTTCCAGCTAACACCTCCCTTATCTATACTCCCCCCATACTTATGATGTAGCATCTCAAAATACATGCACACACACACACACACACACACAATATTGTTTATATTAACTTACAAATATTTAAACTATGTCATTCTTGTCTTTTAAACAAGATTGTGCACATATTTTTTCTTTCTTTTCTTTCTAATGCCTACCTAGTACAGCTAGTGCTCGACTCACAACCATGATTGGTTCCAACAGACCAGCCGTAACAACGATTTGGTCGTAAGTTGAGTAGGCTATATGTACAGTACTGTGAAATGATGTTATAAAAATCTTTAAGTCATATTTTATCATAATTTTCTTTCATTATCTATCTGTCAATCTATCTATCCGTCCATCCATTTAATTCTCAAGGAAGATAAATTTGTTCCTGAATTTAACATCCAAAGGGCTTGACCATAGTCAAGAACAGAAAGTCTGGGGGCACCCCACAGTCAGAGGAGAAGGCAGATACTGTACAATGTTTGGCCTAGCACAGTGTGTGAAGCACTCTGTTAATCACAACGCATTGTTTTTACTTTCTTCTCCCAATGGTCCCTGCCTCCTAATGTCTTACTCTCTGCTTTTAAGAATAGCCTTATCTGGCACTGAGCACAGCTGCAAAGAAAACTATAGGTGCAACAGACAGAAAGCAGCAAGTTATAGAAAAAGGAACTAACAAGTAGAGACATGGCCATAGCATTCTCAAGCCTCCTAAATAATTCCTGAATACACATTAACTCCAGAGACACAAAATCATTGTATCTTTTCTTTTTTTTTCCTTTCACTATCATGTATTGGCTGAATAGAAATATATTAGGAAGAGTCACTGCCCTCTTTCAGTAAAGTTAGCTTATAAAGTTTGCCAGTATCTGCCCAGCCAGCTGAGTTCATCATTGTCTTATAGTTAACTGTATATTTATGATTTTTTTAAAAATCTTAATGTTCCTCTAATGCCCACTGCAATATATCTTGTCTCATATTTTCTATTGTCTATAATAGAGTTGGCGTTAGTGGAGGTGGTTTTACCTTCTATAAGTGTATTTGTTCATTGTACCTCCTAATCTGGCATTCAGTGTTTATTTTTCATCATTGACAGTTGACTGCTTTGTTTCAAATATTTGAGAAAGAAAAAAAGTGAGAGGAAAGTAGGGGAAAACTGATGGTAACCCAGACTGAGGAGTGTTCACAGTAAAATTTCTCACAAAAAATAGAAGTGTGGAATGGATGGTAAAAGGATACGGGGGGAAGAGGGTCTGCACTCTCCGCTTATTCTTATGTAGACTTTCTCATTGCACATGTGTCTTGCATAGTAATTAACACATGGGTCTTTTTGGATGATTTGCTCACACTTGCTCAGCTCCAGAACCTACATAGGCACATGATGTTTGGCTTTGCTATAATTATTTTCTCCAAACTTTCCTCTGCTGGGTTATTTGTCTCCTCTAGAACTTATTAGGTAAACAGCTTTTAAAAACTTTTCACTTTCACAAAATATTCACAAACAACATGAACTAGAAAGAAGGACCAAGTAACAAAAGGTATGAGTAGCAAACATGTAAAGATTTTTTTTAAATAGAAGGCAAAGCTGTCAATGACAGAGAACCACAGGGTAGTCTCAGTACAGCAGACTTACCATTTTATTCTACTAGGGGATTTGTGCTGCAGCCTAAAGAATCGATACTAGAGTTCTAAATGGAGAAGAAATGAAAGGAAATTAGTCAGAGGGAAGACATGGGACCATGGAAGGAGATAGCATGTATAGAGAAAGGTAAGAAACTGGACATGGCTAGAGTTTAGGGTACAGATAGAGTAAGGAGGGGGAGAGATTCTAACAAGATATACTCTGACTAGTTTGTGAAAGACTTTATACACATCCATTCATTCAGAAAATATTTATAAATGGCCTACTATGTGTGCTCTATACCAGATGAACAAGATCGTCATAGGTCCTAGCTCAGGGAGCTTATCCTCCATGTATGCCGTGAGAGGATGTGTGAACTTGATGCTCTGTGGAAATGGTTTGCTAGATTTTACTGGATCACAACTCTGTGACTTTACTGTAGACTTTACTAAATCACAATTGTATTCTATCATAACTGTGGCAGGGATGCTGAGAGTTTTATGGTAGCAGGGATACCACTTAGAAGGCTGTGGAAGAGAAAGAAGGAAGGAAGGAATAAAGGAAGGGAGGAAGAGAGGGAGGGAGGGAGGAAGGAAGGAAGGGAGGGAGGGAGGGAGGGAGAGAGGGAGGGAGGGAGGGGAGAAAGAAAGAAAGAAAGAAAGAGAGAAAGAAAGAAACAGAGGAAAGGAAGGAGGGAGGGAGGGAAGGAAGGAAGGAAGAAGGAGAAGGGGAAGAGGAGGAGGAGAAAGAGGAAGAGGAAGAAGAGTAGCTTAAATAAGGCAACAATGGGGTCAGAAAATAGATTAGATTTGGGATGCATTTTGAAATAGAATAAACAGGACTAATTACTTGAGTAGATGTGACCTGTGAGGTCAAGGGCGACAAAGTGAAGGACATTCCCAAGGTCACCAGGGTAAAGGCCAGACAGATGAGTGGCAGGGGACAGAAAATGGAGAAGGAGCAGGTTTGCTTCCAAAGAAAAGGAGTTTTACAAGTGGCCCCCAGCATTTTTTTCAGTATTTAATTAAATTACCGTCATCTCAAAAGCTGTTCTTTCTCTCCCCTCTTCTGGTTGTTCCCCTTTACTCTCTTGACATGAGAGCTTTGGGAAGGTGAGGAATGTGAACAGAATCGGCATGGTCACAGTGTGGTGAGAGGGGAGTGGAAGCCCTGGTCCTCATACTAAAACCACGTGGAAACGTGGAACCTTCAGTGACCCCGAGTGCCTGATCCACACGGTGTCAAACAGCAGGTTGTTTTAACTGGTTATTAGTTTGGATGTTTTAAATTGCCTGAGCAGAATGACGGCTTTGCCGTTGTGTGTGCAAACCTATTTTGTCCACGATATACAAAAGCTACAAAGCTACTTCCAGCATCCGTCATAGTCACAGCCAGCCGGTTGTGTAGACGATCTTAGGTGGTATGATCTCAAATACATCAAGAAATGAGTTTACTTTCAAATATCTTCAGAATAGGCTGAAATTCCAATAGGAACAGAACCATTATTTGGTCTAAACAGCACCACTCCACAAACGTCCCACAGTGCAAACATGCCGTGATGCCAGGGATGTGTATCCACACTTAAAATGTCCTTATTCCTTCTCTGTGCTACCTTAAATGCTGTTTTTCACATCATTTGTCTTGCTTTTAAAAGCCAGCTCAAATGTTACTTCCTCTCCACACATTTTTTTCAATTTTCTTTATGTGCCCCCACGAAATACACATGCACACACACTTTTCCTCAGGTAATAGATTTCTCCCTCCCTGTGTCCCCAAAGCTCGTATATATGCTTCTATTGTAGCAAATATTATACTACATTATCGTTTTAGGCTTTGGGATCTTTCTTCACCACTGGAGAATGAATTTTTAAATGGTGGGGAGCTATGTTGTACATCTTCAAGCCCCAACATGTAGCACAATGAATAGTAAACACTAGATATATATTTATTGTTGAATTAGAACCACTATAACATCTTTGAATGAATAATCCTGCAGCCCCAACCAAGAAAATAAGATAAGGATAGGAAGCAGATTTCAACCGATCCACTCCAGTATTACTCATGCGTTCCAGAGCCTGGAGGGAAAGGAGGCCATGACCTCATCTAACTTCTGTGGGAAAGAGTTCCATGATCAATTAGAGACATCTGCCACAACATAAGAGGTAGCAGTCACAGCAAATTTATCTTCTATCCTTGAACTAGGTTGTGTTCTCAATAAGGCAATCATTTACTCACTCAACAAATATTTATCATGCATCTGACACTGTTGCTAAGCACCAAAAGGCATGTTCTTGTAGATCATGAACACATAGCCCCTACCCTCGGGGATCCCAGAGATCTACAAAGTAATTGAAGTGACAACACCTGTAATTTACTCAGTTGCATAATAATAGCTGTCTAATAATAATTTGCCATATATGAGGCAATGATGATTATAGTAAAAAGAAACCAGAGAGCATATATCTCAGCTGTCTCATATATTGCCCGGAGTGGAGAGCCCATTGATGAGTGCTCAAGAAAATCTCAGTCCTCAAGATGGATGATTGCATCATGCCATCATTTGTGATGAAACCATTCATTTATTTATCCAACAAATGTTTATCAAATGCCTACCACATGTAAGTCTATATGCTAGACACTGGATAGACAGTAGCAAGTAAAATATCTAAATAGAAAACTAAAACTTAAATAATCACACAATCAAATATGTAATTACAAATAATGATGAGACCATCCCAGTCCTATTGCTTGAATCCCATGCCAAACAATCTTCTGAACATGTTTGTCATTTCTTTAATGAAGTAGGGATGCATTAATATTTACATAGATATTCCATTCTGGTTTTCTCCATTCATTAGTAAAGGGACTTAACAGTTAATATCAAGTATTTGGTGGTTACTCGTCTGTCTTCCAGTGTCTGCCACCTCCCAGTTAACCAATCAGTGCATCTGTGGACAGGAAACTGCCAGCCTGTCCTGGATTGTTCTGATCTCAAGTCAGTGCAGCCCAGTGGAACAAAGCTCTAATAGCCAATCTCCCTCTTGATGTCTTTTAACTGTATTGAAATCTGCATATCTAACAAATATGCCCTCTTACCAAATACAGAAATAAAAATTCCATTAAATTTTATTTGAAAAAATTAAGTGCAACAGAAAAGAGATATGAAAGAGAGAGAGTATGTGTGTGTGTGTGTGTTTGACTTTGGGTGCCCATTAATTAAAAATTCATTAATATTAAATAATATTTCTTTCACCATAAAATTTCATGGTCTTAAAATTCATTGAAAAGTATGCCCTACTATCCAGAATTATTTCATAGTGCTTTTTGCAGAGACATCATTACTCACATAATTTTAAAGGAATTTCTATTATTTTATACAAGTTTATATTATCTGTGCCCTCTCTCCTTGTTCTTGACTCACTGCTGCTGTCTGCATATGACTGTTTCATCTCAACACAAACCTGTACTCAACGTTATGATGCTGTGCCCTCACTCACTAAAATAACACTTCCTTTATTCTCTCATTTTCTGTGTGTGATGGGTGCTATAAAAATGGGAGTTTCATATAAGCAATACAAGGGTCCCAGAATTTTGGTGTTGTTTGCTGGCCATCAAATCCAGCTTCTCCCTTGGTATAGGAATAGCCTCTTCAATACCCTGTGAAAGTCCTCTGAGAAGTGCCCCTGTGGAGCTGAGATCACTTAAAGCCAAAGTCCCAGCTCAGCTGATACTTGGTCATGTGACTGAACAAGTCACTCCTTATAAAAGAATTTAGTTCCTTTTTATGCCCGTGTCAGAGGTTTATTGCTGCAATATGTAAAAAGTGCTTGTAAGCTGCCAGGAACTCCACCAGTGGAAGTGTGGACTGAGAGCTCCATTTTCCACAAGCTAAAGATCTCCAGAGTAACACAGAGGACGGAGCACAGCCTCTACCACAAACAATTTGAACCCCATTCTTCCATTTACTCCTAGTGTGTCCTTGGACAAGTAATAGAACTCCTGTCACCCTCGGTCTCCTCATTTGTACAATTTGGATTATAGTGCCTGACTTGGGCAGGGGCTGTTCTAAGAAGTATACAATTAATTACACAGACAACATACTGATGTTCAGAAAGTGCTTGATTTTGTTTCGGTTTTAAAACTGCTAGTAGCAGTCTCTGCAATAACCCAGAACACCTCTAAATCCCCTTTCATAGCCCTTCAAATATGGAAGGAGGCTACTATGATCCACCGCCTTTTCCATCAAACAATTCCTCTTTCTTAGATTGTGGCCCTTGTCATCCTGTCATCAAAGCTCCTGGGTCCCTCACCTTCCATTCAGGCTCTGGGCTCTTTCCAGCCTGCCTTTGTCCCCTCACAAAGAGCCAACCAAGGCCATCTTCTAGTCTATGGGAGAAGTGCTTTTGTTTTCTGGGATAATTACTCCTGCCACATCTGTGTTTACTTTAGAACCTGTGGCAAAGGTAATTAGCTGGCAGCTGGCTAAGCTTTAGATAATAATGTGCCTGACATTTAAGGTATCTCTTTTCTAGAAATCATTTTTTTACTTTATTTCACTTACACAGTCAACAGACAGGAATGGCAAACCGTCCCTCTGTGGAACACAATTAGGATTCATTTGCATCTGGAAGATTTGCTTTCTTAAATGTGGCTGAGTTCAGAATGACTGCTTTCTTGTTGATTGCAATACTTTTTTACTTATTCACTAAACATTTATTAGAACTCTATGTACAGGACATGGTGGCTAGGTGCTAGGGACACAAACACAAATCTGAAATCATGCCTCCTTAAAGACTTTGAAGTTTGAAGGGAGGTGAGCATCAAACACACAGGTCTCTCTGCAGAGTGCTGTGGAGACATACATGGGGGCATGGACATTTAGGAAGACACCCATGAGCAGAGGCTTGGAAAAAGAATACATGTGTGTATTAGTCAGGGTTCTCTAGAGGGACGAAACTAATAGGAAAGGTGTATATAGAATGAGGCATTTACAAAGGAATATTGACTCACACTATCACAAGGTAAGGTCCCACAACAGGCCATCTGCAAGCTGAGGAGCCAAGAAGCCAATCCAAGTCCCAAAACCTCAAAAGTAGGGAAGCCAACAGCCTTCAGTCTGTGGTGGAAGGTCCAAGAGTCCCAAAGCTGAAGAACTTGGAGTCCGATGTTCAAGAGCAGGAAGTATCCAGCTCAGGAGAAAGATGGAGATCAGGAGACTAAACCAGTCTAATCTTTCCACATTCTTCTGCTTGCTTTTATTCTGGCTGCACTGGCAGCTGATTAGATGGTGCCCACCCAGATTGAGGGTGAGTCTGCTTTTCCCAGTCCACTGACTCAAATGTTAATCTGCTTTGGCATCACCCTCACAGACACACCCAGGAACCATACTTTGCATCCTTCAATCCAATCAAGTTGACACTCAATATTAACCATCATAATATGTAAATACTTGGTGAACATATTGGCACAGAGAACTTCTCTAGACCAAGGAGTATAAACAAAAATTTGAAGGTTTTATATCCTTGACACAACATGATTAGTTGACAGTCAAAAGTCAAGACTAGGAAGAGGCAAGCAAGTTACCTAGGCCACAATATTTAAGGAGGTACTGCAAGTGCAGGGCCCACCTGAAGCCTGCACTGATGACACCCACTTGCAGGAGACTGAGAGTCAGCGTCTCCTTAAATTTTATACTATAAGCACCTCACTTGCCTCATCCTAGTCCTGGCCCTAATATGTATAAGGATTTGAGTGCTTCAACAGAGCCTATACATTGATAAGCAGCACTCCAAGTATTCACTGTTTTATTCAAGCCTAGAGGAGATAACCAGTAGTTCTGACACCTGCTCCCACAATAAAGTCATGCCTACCCTCATCTAGCCCAATCAGGGGAGTTCACATTAGGGAAGTGAAACAAAAGAAAATTAAATTTTTAAACATCCATGGCCCCAGTCATTTGATATGCAGTGTCTTATAATCATCCAACATGTTCTTTAGACCTTAAAAGCTACTTATATCTAGATGTTCTAAATTAAGTTTTCTGTGGGAAGAGGGTGATTTGGTGCCAAGATGATAATACAAAATAGTTAATAAAGCCCTTTATGCTTGTCATTAAAAATAGAGATTTTTGTAGGAAAGAGAATAAAAGAATGTAATTGTGAAGCAACTCCAAAAATAGAGGGGAGAGGGTTGATGACGAGTCGGCTGTTACTCAAGAATATTGAGACATAACAATTATCTCAATGGCTTAAGCAGGGTAAATGTGCATGATAAAATCTTATAAGATAAGATTACTGAAAGCATAGAAATCACAAAATTAGATAATTGGGGAGTAAACCTGAATGGTGATAACAGCAGATGGGTAATGCTATAGGAGTGCTTCTGTACCACCTGATGGGATACAAATATTTCATTTCTAGTCTTCAGTTAATCGTATGTCATCATTGCCTCATGACAATCAGGTGAGAAGCCCATAAGTTTTATAGTTCACACCACTGAACATCAGTGATTTGTTAAGGGCAGCTATTACTCAAATTTGACACTATTCAAAATCTGTCACTTAGTTTAAGTATGCATTAACGTATTCATATATATGAGATACTTTTGTCAGAAAATGTTAATAGCTCTGGGACTGTATTTGACTTACTGCTATAGTTTTACTGATGCAGTCTTCACCCTTCTCCCATGCTCCCTGCACATCCTCAAACGCTGTCATGGCTCCAGGCCCTCTGTCCCATGCCCTCAGGACGCTGTGTTCCTGTCATAAATTAAATCTTGCTGGTGAAGCTGGCATCAGTCTTGCTGACTGTGGTACTCTAGCACACAGCACCATGGCTGGCGCATACAAGTTCTTAATAAGTATTTGCTGAACAAATTATGCATTGACAACGATGTATATAGCTATATCTGTGTGTGAGGGTCTGTCTATTCCAAACTCAACAACCAGAATGGACTTTTAAAACATAAATGGGATCATGTTCTTTCTGAACAGAGTTCTCCAAGCACTTCACATCTCACTCAGAGTAAGCACTCCAGTCCTTGCAGTGACCTACAAGCCCCCACGCAACCCAGCTCCAGGGATCCCTCTGACTCCATCTCCTACAACTCTCTCCTTTTTGCTCTCCCTGATGTGACTTCCTTGATGCTATGTATTTTAACATGCCAGGCATGCTGCCTCCTCTGGCACTTTGCTAGAATTTGTCCCTCTGTCCTCCTAGCATTCCCATGCCTCAGTCCTGCACCTCTCCAAGCCTTTGCTTAGAGCTCACCTTCCCAGTGAGGCCTGCCTGCCACCCTATTTAACTCAGCAGTTGGTCTTCCCTACCCCTGGCCCTCCATGTATGTGCTCTTCCTCCCCACCCTCTATGACCTTTATTTTTTTTTTAATACTATATAATTTTCTTAATATAACTATTTAGTTTTGTTATGGCTCTTTCCCCACTAGAAGTTAAGCTCTTCAGGGCAAGAATTTTGTCTGTTTTGTTTATTGATCCATCCCATATAGCTAGAAATATGCTTGAAATGTAAGTATATATTGATAAATGACCAAATTTGATATATTTTATCATTTACACATCTTTTTTTCCTAGCTTGCTTTATCACAACAGGTGCTGTTTTTATTATCCTCATTTTTAGACGAATAAATTGGGCCTGAGGGGTTCGGGGACTGGCTCTTTAGCCTAGATAGTAAGAGCTTGTTGCTTAACCTCCATCCCACCCTCCTTCTATTTGGAGATATTGGAAAACTGAAAACCACATTTTTCAAACTCTCTTAAAATTTGTGTCAAATGCACATCTCATAGAGACTGAAAGGCGGAAATGAGGTGGAGGCCATATTTCTGCCTCTTTGTTTCTGCTGGTCAGCATGGCTATGGAAATATGATGTATCTTTGTAGCAGCATTCCAATGTTCATTCTCCAGCTTTCTTTCAGAAGCAATTTTGGAGCTAGCTGTAGTAGTAACATTTTCTAATCTGGCTTCTGAAGCCCTGGATCACAGCAGTGATGTCCATCCTTCAACTTCCTGGGCATGAGAGGCACTTGAAGCTAGAAAGCGGAAGCAGTGGCACCAAGGCCTTGATTCTGCATGGTTCTGGGGTGGCCACAGAAGTAGCAGCTCCTGTTATCTCCCATGATAGGTCAGTTCTGTTTTGTTCTAGGAATCAGAACTAGAAACCAGTCTATAACATACTCCTTCAGCCCTTCCAACAATTTTGAAAGCCCCTTATCCCTTAAAGTGTATGCTCTAATTAAAATATTTAAAATGGCTTCTGTTTTTATCTGAATCTGATGGGTAAGACTTCAGATTGCACCAGGTAAGCTGGATCCTCCTTCAAGTGCCATACAATTGCTCTATCAACAAACTCTTTCCTGAGTACCTTGAGTATCCTAGACTCTAGATGAGGATCACAGCTATAAATGCAAATGCGCAATAGTACATGATAACAATATTCCCTTGAGAGCAATCTCAGCTGCAGAATTCTGGGGAGTCCTAGCCCTTTTCAAATCCCTTGTAATTCAGGAGAGCTCTAGGGGCTGTCTCACATGTGCTGCCCATGTCACCTTCCATTTACCACTGGCAGCTTTTTCTCCCCGTGACCATTAGTAAGTAACCACATGACAGCAGCTTTACTGTTCCCAACACAGTCCTAAAATTGCAAAAGCACTGGGGTGAAGCTGCAGCATCCACTGCCATCCACAAGAAGTGGTTTCTCCCTCATTCCACTCTCCAGAGAGGAGAAAATACTCCTTGCCCTCACACATACTGCACTCCAGAGTCATAAAGCAGCACTAAGAAAAAGAATGAATATAGCCAAAAGTCATGGAATCATCTGCCAATTGGTGGTTGTGGGAGTCTAATAAATTAACATAATCGCTCTGTGCCTCAGTTTCTTGCAATAGCAGGAAAACAAAAAACAAAGACATGTATTCTGCAGGGTGGTTTTGAGGATTGAGATATATTAGCTCAATCGTTTCAGACTGCCATAACAACATATCATAGACTGATATTTCAAAGTATCATAAATCACTTGTGACTTAACAAATATTTATCTCTCACAGTTCTGGAGGGAGCAAAGTCCAAGATGAAGGTGTATGCAAATCCAGTGTCTGGTGAGGGTCTGCCCAAATAGCTGTCTTCTTATCATATTCTCACAGGGCATAGAGCAGAGAGAGAGAACAAACGTTTGTGTCTCTTCCATAAAGGCACAAATGCTCTTCATAAAGGCTCCACCCTCATGATCTAATTGTCTCCCAAAGGCCCCATCTCCTAATATAATCACATTAATTTTAACATATGAATTGGGGGAGGATACAAACATTCAGTCCGTAGCACATATGTAGAATATTTGTCAAGTTGAATATACTTAGTAAATAATTATAGTCAACAATTAAATACTTATTAAATACCAAGCTATGTGACAGGCATTTACCTATACTTAAGTCTAATCAAAACTATGAGATATTATTATCCCCATTTTACAAGGCAGGAAAACTAATTACTACTAATAACTACTACTGTTATTATTATCCTTTTTCATGTTTCTCAGGAATTCAAAAAAAAAGTACTCAGGTTCCTTACAACTTTCTTCATCCAAAGCTTTCTGGAACGAGTAGGTAGCCCTGAGCAGTACTGAGCTAGGAACAATCTAAGCGACACAGCCCTTGACATACTCAAAATAGTCTCTCCACTATCATTGCCTTTGAGCCAAGCTTGCAAAACTTCTTCTTTCCCTATAGAATGAGAACCTTCCCAAGAGTCTTGGCCACTCATGGTCATAGAGCTCCTCCAGTTGGCCTACTCCCTTATTCCTCTAAGAATGTCAGACATTTCTGAATTCACAGACGATACACAGATTGGGCCATAACTTTCTAATATCCAACATCAACACCTCAACATAGATGAAGAAGACATGGTCCCACCTTCAGGAAGACAATAGCCTTATTATAAGAACAAGAAAAAAAATGTTAATTTAAAAAACTGACCAAATAGAGAGATGGCTATCGCATGCAAGTAACAGCAGAGAGAAAGTAGGCTCTGAAGTCTAGAAGACTTCTGTTTATATCTTTTCTCTCCTACATTCCAATACTAGACCATGGCCATGTTGTGGAGGCTTGCCAAGTCTCTGCTTCCTTAAATGACAAATCAGATACCTATGAGGATTAAATGAAGTGACCATGGGGAGTACTAGCTTTGGTGGTAAACACAGAATAAACAGACGCTCTTATTATTTTCACTTGAAGTCATTTATGCAAATTTCCTATGAAGTGGGGTAGACACCACAGGGTCTTGTAAGTTAGAAAATGTTCATTACTGTACAGGTGATGAATTAATTGTAGACTAAATTTTTGCACTTTTCTCTTTACATCCTGGTATGACACTTTAAAAAACACATGATAGCCAATGCAGTAAATTATTTTTTCAACAACTAATGTCAAAATGTACAGCACACTAAATATTGACATGAATTTATCATTGGTCAATATTTATGCCTCACATGAACAAATTTGGATATTGAATATAGCCTAAATCAGTTACTCTTTATTATTTTCTCTCATGATAATACTATGTTCCAGATGAATAAATTTCTTTTCCACACATTCATCCCTATTCGCAATTACATTTTAATATGTTCGTTCTGTTATGTGAATTTTAATTATCTATACCAAAGATAGTTACTATAATTAGCCCACCACAATTTTAAATTTTTATCAGTTTTTCTTCCTTTGCACAGACATATGAGAGAGATAAGCTATTAATGATTTCTGCCAGTGAAGCTCAGAATTAAATACCGGCAGAGTAGAGTAGATGACAGTGAAAAGGATAATTGCCTTCTAACACAGTCTTGCCCACCTGTTTTTTATTAAAATGCACAGTTTCCCTGCTGGATGCTGTTTCAATGATCCAGGTTCTGAGACTGAAATTCCAGGTCTGATACTGAGGCTCGGAAACCAATACACAGCAAGGAAATGCAGAGATTGGGGTTTGATAAGCACCTTCTACTCTATGAGAATTGAGAAATACATGTCCCCACTAAAGAGATGTCTATCATCTCTTGGAGACTCCCTTTTACCTTCTTGGTCTCTTATCATCCAGACATAAAAGTTTTTGTCAGGTTGGAATCTTTTCTTTCCTCATCCTTGACTTTCAATCAGTCAACAAGTCTTATTGCTTCTTCCTTTACCAACTTTCTCTCTGCCTAATTATTTCTACAATTTTTAATCTGAAGTCAAGCACTTTGCACTTTATGACTGAGTTATAGCAACAGCCTCCCAATGGTCCCCCTGCCTATTGTTTTTTTCCCTCCCAGTTCTTTGGGCATACTATCACTAAGTTAAACTGCATCAACTATCATTTTAACACTTCACATTCTTGGAAGGCAGCTATGCCAACCACTGTTACCACCAATACCTTGGTACATTTCACATCCTTGATCAAAAATCACCAATGAGTCTTCAGAGCCTGAATCCATAGTGGGTCCTCTAATTCTGACTGAATAAATTAATAAATTTATGAATAAGTATCTGTACACCTACATATGTATTCCTAAGCAAGTTCTAGAAATATCCCCACTCATTTTCCCCTTAAACATTGGATATCTAAGTTTATAAATCCTCTGCTTTTTAAAATTAATAAGTCTGTGTCGAAAATAAAATCAAATGAGAAAATGCTATATCCTAAATTCTAAATCCTCATCCTAAAAAATGAATACATTCACAAAGAAAGTCCCAGAATCAACAAATTTTTCCAAGCATTTAGGATAAAATAACACCAATCTTCATGAATCTTTCAGATCACAAAAAAAGAAAATACATCCCAACTGATATTTTTAATTTAGAAAGACCCTGATACTAAAACCCAACAAGAATATGCAAGAAGCCAAGTTAGAAGTTATATTCTCTTGTCAGCCAAAATGTAAAACAACCTAAAACAAAATGTTAGCAAAGTGAGTCTAGCAACAAATAAAAATGGTAATACATCATTACCAAGTTGAACTTATTTTAAGAGTGAAATGCTGAGTTTTATATTAGGCAACCAATCAGTATAATTCAACACATTAACAGAATATAGGAGAAAAAAGTCATGTGATTATTATCTTCACAGATGCAGAGAAAGCATTTGACAAAATTAATATCTATTCATGCAAAAAAAAAACCAGCAAATTAGGAATAGAATTTCTTTAAGAGTAGCTACAAAAATTTTATAGCAAATGTCATATTTAATGGTGACATACAGAAAGTTTGTACAAGAATGAGACAAAGTTAACTGCTATGACCCCATCTATTTAGCTGCAATAGAGATTGTAGCAAGGCACTAAGGCAAGGAAAAATAATTAAGAACTAAAAAGGAAACAATATAGCTGCCATTATTTATAGAAAACATGATTATATGTATAGAAAATTCAAAAGAATATTAAAATTGCTCATACCTGTAATCTCAGCAATTTGGAAGGCTGAGACAGGCAGATCACCTGAGGTTAGGAGTTCAAGACTAGCCTGGCCAACATGCTGAAATCCCATCTCTACTAAAAATACGAGAATTACCTGGGCATAGCAGGATGCACCTGTAGTCCAGCTATTCGGGAGGCTGAGGCAGGAGTGTCACTTGAACCTGGGAGGCGGAGGTTGACTCCATCTAAAAAAAAAAAAAATACACTATTAATTTAATAAATGAATGTAATAAGCTCACTAGAAACTAAATCAATATATAAAAATCAATTGTATTTCTACATGACAAATAAATATTAAAATTTTTAAAAATAATATAACTTACTATAGTATCAAATACCTATAAATACATGTAACAATAAATATTCAAAACCTTTATGTAAATAACTATATAAGATTACTAGGAAAACTATAGGAGACCTAAATAAATGCAAGGACATATTATATGAGAATACTCAAGATTTTCATCATACTTATTCTCAAATTTACGTATAGATTCAATGCAATCCAAATTAAAATTCCAGCAGATATTTTTGTGGAAATCTACAAGTTGGTTTTAAACTTTATATGATAATACCAAAGTCCAGAAATACCCAAGTTATATTTTTTCTTGAGGAAGAAAAATGAAATTGGAAGTTTACACTCCTAGATATTAAGAATTATAATAGGGACTGGACATGGTGTCCTACACATGTAATCCCAGCACTTTGGAAGGCTGAGATGAGTGGATCACCTGAGATCACTTTGAGACCAGCCTGACCAAAATGGTGAAACCCTGTCTCTACTAAAAACACAAAAATTAGTTAGGCATGGTGGCATGCCCTTGTAATCTCAGCTACTTGGGAGGCTGAGGCAGGAGAATTGCTTGAACCCTCGAGGCGAAGGTTGCAGTTAGCCTAGATCGCACTATTGCACTCCAGCCTAGGTAACAAGAGTGAAACTCCATCTCAAAAAAAAAATGAATTATAATAAAGCTACAGCAAAGTAGACTGTGTGACACTGTCTATAGAAAAATAAACAGAACAGAATAAAGAGCCAAGAAACAGACCAACATCCACACGAATATTTATGAAAAATATAGAGTAATGCATATCAGTGGAGAGATGATAGGTATTTAAATAAATGTTAGTATGTCAATTGTATGAGAAAACCTCAAAACCAAAGGAGGAAAACTTGATTCTTGACCTTTTACTGCACACCATACCATTCTATATGAGTTGTAGATATGTGTAAAAGATAAAGCAATAAAGTTTTGGGACAATACAAACATATCATTTATATGCAGAATTTATCATGGAGTTATAAGTTTATTAACAGTATATAGAACATTGTTATTCTTTATTACGCTAACATAATTAATAATCATTACTTAATATTGAGTTCATATGATATGCCAAATGCTATGTTATATGTTTTACATAGATTATCTCCCTTTAAACCTACCATGGATTTGGAGTATAAGGATGATTATTCATGTTTTGCGGGTTAAAAATAAATAAACAAACCTATAAAGAAAGAAGCTTGTCCAAAGTCAGCAGAGCTATGAAGTTAACAAGTCAGTTAGCTTGCCTCCTAATCTTTACTTCTCCCAATCTGTATATTTACTCTAAATTCATTGAAACACATATTAGTTGAGATTGTATACAGAGGATGAATAAAATAATCAAAACATATATTTAATCCAAATGAAGCAGCACACCAGAGTATACTAAAAGAAACTTGGTGAGAACATCACTGGAAAAAATTGTACACATTGTTTTGATTTAATAATAGAATATTAATTTATGAAAATGTGTTTCAGTCCTTGTAAAATTGAAGACCAAGATATTGTATTTACTACTAGAGCGCTGAAGATGTTTTGAAAAAGAAAAAGATAAACACATTTGGTCATTCTGGTTTCCTAAATATCATAAAAGCCTGTATGTTAAAGACCACTGTTTACATGATACTGTCCCAGCAAACCAAATGATCCAGCTGAGACTGCCTTCAATTGGTGGAGTTCTGCACACACAGGCAAATAGAGTTACCATATTTGACCCTTCTAGGATTCCCTGATCTTCACATAAGCCTTTGGTGACTCCAATAAATAAGCAAAACTGGTCTATGTTGCTCTGCACAGGCTCTTATAACAAAATACCATATACTACGTGGCTTAAAGAACAAACATTAATTTCTCATGATTGCAGATGGCCTCTTGCTGCATGCATGTGGTGGAGGAAGGAATGGGAAAGAGAGAACGAGATTGAGATCTTGTGTTTCTTATTTTTATGAAGACATTAATCACTTCATGAGGACTCCACCCTCATGATCTAACCTAACTCTAATTACCTCCTAAAGGCTCCGCCTTCAAATTCCATCATGTTGAGGATTCAGGCTTCAGCATTTCAATGCTCAAGCATTTCCATTTTGCAGGGGGTACACAAACGTTCAGTCTATAACATGGTCCTTAATTCACTTTGTAGGAACTTAGTTAATACACAAAGAATTCACATGAGTAGATAGGTAAGTTTCCTAACAAGAAAAGAACCTGCTATGTGTATGACATCTACTGTTCCGGTTTCTGCATGTTGTATTTTAAACAGAACTATATTAGTACCCTTGCTGATCTAAGCTACAAGGCATTAAATAGGCTAAACAGTTCATGGAGTCAAAAATTTAAATGGCAAGTGAAACAGTGGATATCACTACTCTTCTGGAAGGAAGGAAGCAGAATCATTATCTTAATGACCTGGAAGCCAGAAAATGAAAGAAGAGCTGGAGCATCAACAATAATGACTTCGTTTTACTTAGAACAGAGATGGTCTCTTGTTGACAGCTAATGGAAAAGCAATAGCTTCAGACAAAATGTGGGGAGTGAACATCCTCTTTCTATTGAAGCAGAGTGATTAGAGTCAAGGGGTGCATTGTTGTGTTGTGAAATAATACCTTTGGAGTAGAGCTAAAAATTGAAATGAAATACTTTAAGTCCCAGTGCTGATGTGACTAGTAATTCCAACATGGCTTTAGCTGAAGGAAAATGATATATATTACAGTTGGGGGACCCTTACTGGGGCAGATTTAACATTCACCTTGTGGTTTTGCATGGAGCATCATCCTGGCTGTCTCCCAAACATGTAGTTAATATTACTGATTTCCTTGCCATGAACCAGAGTTTTAAAATTTATACCTCACATAAATGAATTAGTCCTCACAAATTAACTCTGAACATCAGGTCAAGTTCCTAATTTTTTTTCAGAGCAGAAATCTGTATTTATGAGACATTTACAAAGCCACACAGAAATGACAAGTGATGGATCCTGGGATTGAAAATTTGAAATTCGAGTGCCTCATACCATATCTACATGATTTTAAACCTGTGATTTAGATGTTTTGGCTGTACTATGTATAAAGATCAAATAATGATCATGTGCTGTGTTTCATCATTCCTTTTCTGTTTATTTATGCCTATCTTTCCCTATGCTAGTAAGAATTTAAAGTGACTTGTTTTTGAAATAATACCAAATGGTATAAAATCTAAAACAAGAAGTTCAAGATGAGAAAAGGGGAATAATAAGGAGAAAAAGAAGGATAAAGTCAGAATTGGATTCACTTACACAGTGTGGGAATCTTACATTTGCCAGAGGTGGGACACAGATTTAAAAGCTTTGCTGCCTTGTGGCCAACGTAAAAAGCTTCTCAGTGTCCAGAATATACTGATTTTAATACCAGAAAGAAATCGCTCACCTACATCCACACAGAAGACTCTATGTGATATAATGAACCACCGCCTAAACAATATCCCGAGAGTAAACACAGGAGGGATTCCTTAAAGCCTCTCAATCTAGACAGAGAAAACACACTGGGCATTATGGAACGATAACACAGAAAATTTCTTTATTTCTAAAAACAGACACTGCTTCTGTTGTGTTTCCTGCTTACTCAGAGAATATTACTTGTCATAAAAGACCCTGAGAACGAAGTCGTTGCTTGACTGAGACTGTCAGCTGGGCTGGGCCTTCAGCAACCACCTCTTACTATCAGTCGTGTTTTTTTCTTCCCTGAGGTTGTCAGAAACAAAGGAGTCAACTGATGGTCACCTCTGCCAAAATTGTTTTCCCTGACAGTCATAGATAAGAAGGTCTAAAACTATAAATGCTAGCAGACATTTTTTTTTTCAATTCAAGTCTTAAAGGAAAATTATTTTAGCCAGAAAAAAAAGAAAAAACAGAAATTGGGGAACCATCTGGCCATGTTTCAGGACAATACATCATCATTGAGAAACCCAAACTGGAAGCGTGATATTGCAGGCTTGTGTGTTCTAATAAGTAACAGAAATAGCTGCAAAGAAGTACAAGCCACATGGAGATCAAAGTGTCTGCTTATTTATAGATGAGGTGAGTAGTACCCAGTAGCTGTCAATACACAAGATTGTTGGGTAAACTGTGCTGGCGATCAGGGCTTGAACCTGAGGACAAAGTTCAGGTATCAAAAACTTTCCCCACTGAATGAAGGATGTTGGGATAAGGAGCATACATCTAATTCGAAGTGAGAGGTGACTGCCTGAGCCCAGCCATAAGAAACAACAAGGAGGAGGCAGGAACAGTTGCCTTTAGCACATTAACCATACCCGCTGATGAAATGTGGTCCAGTGGATTAGACTCTTACTAATCTGTATCACTGTTTCTCCATTCCCAGGGACAAACATGTGCCATGGATGGAGAAAGAGGCAGGAAGCATTTACTGCAATACTCCCTGCTCACAGAAAGGGGTCCTTCATCCATGGAAATCAGAGAGAATGTGAATAACGGTTTTCAACCAAGCAGGGCTAGCTTCATGGGCATGCAGCCTACGTAGTCATTTGGGACTTTATGCTCAGAAAGCCCTCCACTTGGTTTAACGCTCTGTTGTTACTGTCATGAAATTCTTAATAATTTTAACATTTTGCAGTGAGCCCTACAAATTATGTAGCTGTTCCTGCAACCAAGAATTAAGACAACAGTAACATCAAAGAAAGTGACAGCGTGCTAGTGCCAGAACAAACATTGTCTGGGTCTGAGGGAAACTGACACTAGGGTCAGTAGATGACAACGACCAAAGGAACAGTGGCTAATACAATCTGATAAGCATCAAAGCAGGGGGTTGGAAGTTAGGAAGGAGGAAGAGAGAAGTGCAGGGCGATGCCTTTCTCACATCCTGACCCATTTATTTAAGGGTTTGGAGAGAAAAACAGCATGCTTGTGAGTATACAGGCCACAAAAATAAATTGCTCCATTGCTTTTGTATACCCAACCTTATATAAATAATTTCCATTGTGTATTAGGTTTATAGAATTAGACAAGATGTATCTTGTCTTCTTATCACATTCAGTGGGCATTAGAATTTAGGCTCTGTTTTATGAAGAGTTTCTTGGTTTCTTTCCTCTCCTTAGAATAATAAACATAAAGAACCATGATATCAAGACAAAATGCATCTCACATTGCACCATCCTGAACCCCAGGGTTTTCTTGTGTTGGGAATATGAGTCTCAGCCCTGGACTTTTTCCATCATGTACAAAAATAATAGCTAAGATTTATATAGTGCGTGTTGTTTATTGAGCATTCATTTAATCCTTGTAACAATCCAATGAGGAGAAAAATGCTTTGATTTTTCCCATTTCATACATGATAAAATTGAACGAAAAGATAATTGCTTAACTTGCCCAAAATCACACAGCCAGTAAGTGCTAAGGTCATGATTCAAACTAGATTGTCCAAGGCTGGAGACCATGCCTTTGACTCCTACACAACCTGTCTCTGATGTAGTTGATGTGGACTATGCAGTAATGTGAGGACAAAGTGTGTGAGGCTCAGACAGAAAATGACATGCACTGATAGTTTGCACCTCAGCTTGTAGACAGTGAACCAGGATGGTTCGTGGAGATGCCAAAAAGAGGAAGCTTTCAGTTTCTCATGATCTCTATCAATTTCTGCCCATTCCAACCTATACCAAGTAGGTATGCAATACAAGCAAAAAGAACGTGCTTGCTATGACATGTCTCATCAGAAGACGTTCTAGCACTCCATTCCAACAGCTTGCTGCCTGAGGCCCTCCTTTATAGAAATTCCAGAGCCCCCTCCATTTGATTTATAACAGTTTCAAAGGTTACAGATGGTCTCATTGTTCTAAAAATAAATACATTTGCATCTTTGAAATTTGAAACTAGACCATCTCTCTCATTGCACTTTTCTTTAACATTCTTGATTAATGGAGTCATGAAAGTCACATAAAAATCAGCTTCTAAAGGGTTAGCATCTTTGATTAATGTTGAATTTAGGCACTTGTCTATTTCTTCATTTGTATGACAAATTTTGAACTTCTGAAGAAAACTTCTAATAACTTTTTGTGTCAGTTCTTCCGTGAAAAGTTCAAAGCCAAAGCAGGTAGCAGCAGCATTAGACTACAGTCATAAAAAAAAAAAAAAAAAAAAAAAACCATATAATTAATCATTCCTTCAAGAAACCCACTGGCATTCATCCAAGAGAAGAGAAACTTTCCTTAGAAGAGAGTTTGGCGCCACAATCTAGGTTTACCTCAATTAATAGCCTCTTTGGGAAACACAAAGCAAAAAAGATGATGAGCGGAATGCTCCGACTCTTCGTCAGCTGCAAGGAGTGGGTTGAATCCTCCAGGTGTGGAGACTGAATTTTCAGAGCAGACTTTCTGGGTCATGAGATTATTTGCATTTATGTATCCAAATTTTTATATTCATGAATTATTTATGAACTATCATATTTCACGCAACTCTTAGTGATTAGCAAGCTTCTAAGTCATTGATCGATTGCACATCATGTCAAATATTACAACTGATATGTCTGCTTCATCGTTCCCACTAAAAATGTTTCTTTTGTGTGTGTGATTTGCATTTGAAAATGTAAACTTATATTTGCTGTTGTATGGAAAAGAGTGTATTTGTGTGTATATACACACACATACACAACCAAGTTTTTACATATTTTCATGATGGTGCAATAGTCTGTGAACTGAAAAAGGTATGCCAAACAAGAGACTGGCCCCATTTAATACAGTGAAGGACATTTTCTTTTCCTTATTAAGTATTAGTAGTATATCAAAGTACAGTACAATTGTTATAATGATTCCTGGAGGGAAACAAATGGACATAATTAAACATTATCATTTTTCCTTAATTAATGAATAGTATTGAGTGTATTAGCATTAACAAGAAGATAAGTTAATGAGCCAACAATGAAATTGAGAGTGGAAATGTTAATAGGTCCACTCTACTGAAGTTAGAGTTGATTATGTTAGCCCAGGAGTTGACACCTACACAAATGACAGGCTGCACCTGAAATCTGGTTGTTGTTTTTTCTATAGAGGATATTTAATATGAATGTAATATTATCCATTGGATTGCTGTTATTGCCTATCAAGTTGAAAGAAAACCCTAGAATATATTAAACTTAATAACTGAAATAATTACATTCACCTGGAAAAAGATAATTGACAACAGCAAAGCAACTGAAAAAAAATTATGTCCACATTAAGCATCTCCTATAGATATCTGTAAGTATCATGAAAGATACACGGATGGAAATGTCACAGTCTCTGGGATGCAGGAAAATCCACCTTCCAGTTAATCATAGTGACCGATTTGAATTCTCCACAAGTGACTTCTTTACATGGGCTCTTGCCTGTGCCTAGCACTGATTCTTCTCATGGTATTGCTAATGGGGTTTCATTTCCCTCCTGTAGTGAATGTAATATTATCTCCGCTGGAGTTTTATTCCTCAGAGACTGGCTTGCTGGACATTTGCATGATGATGCATTCTACTTTCTTATACTCTGGGGAGTAAGAGAGTTCTTCCCTCTTTTGTTTCATATGTTGCCTGTCCCTGGGTTCTACTCCTTGGGGAGTTTTATTCTGCATTATTTGGTGGGAAGAGTAACTTCTTGTTTAAGGTCTGAGATGAAACAGAATCACCCATTGGCAGAGATATGCTAAGACACTTCCATTGTAAAGTCATCAAGTCTCTCCTGCATCCCACTCAAATCTCAGAGATTCAGTATCCTTTAACCACTTCATCTCTACCACTGTAGAAGCTGTTCAAGGATATACAATTGCTTCTTAAATTGCTTAAGCTAGGCGGGCCATGGTGGCTCACACCTATAATCACAGCACTTTGGGAGGCCCAGGTGGGCGGATCACCTGAGGCCAGGAGTTCAAGACCAGCCTGGCCAACATGATGAAACCCTGTCTCTACAAAAATGCAAAAATTAGTCGGGTGTGGTGGTGGGTGCTTGTAATCCCAGCAACTCAGGAGGCTGAGGCAGGAGAATTGCTTGAACTCAGGAGGCAGAGGTTGCAGTAAGCCATGATGGTGCCGCTGCATTCCAGCCTGAGTGACAGAGTGATACTCTGTCTCAAAAAAATAATAACAATAAATAAATAAATCACTTAAGCTAGAATTCTGTTAGCTAAATTTTCATTAGATTAGGTCTGTCTGCATACCACACAGTCAGTATCTTTGAAAAATGAAGACAATACTATACTTCCCCCTAGGTTTTTGTTTCAGATTGATGACGCAAAGTTCTCAAATCTAAAATAGCAAATAATGCTTGAACTGGTATTTCTACAAAAGTAAAATTCTTGTCACAAAATTATTCATCATAAATATATACAGAATTTTATATATGTTTGCTTATACATGGTAGACACCCCCAAGACATACACCCCAAATAAAATGAGTTAATTTTAAATTTGTAAGTTTAATACAAAAGACTAAGAAATATATGGAAAATATTAACTAGTGGAGTTGAATTCATTTTACTACGTGCGATGCTACTCAGAATGGTTTCAAAAGAGCATTTTTTCCTATTTAAACAATGATATTCAAACATGTTGGTCAGCCAGTTGAGTTACACAACTCAGGAGCTTAAACTAAAAGAAGATGTATTCATGGTGATTTTTTTAAAATCAATGAATAAAAGGTGAGCATTTCCTAGTTTAGCCCACAAACTTTACTCTGGATTTCTGGGTTAGGAGAGGTCAATCACTGATTCATATTTCACAACTTCTTAGGTTTGATTCATAAATCTTAAGTTTCCCTAATTGTTAATGTGTAAAGATAGCTTTAGAGACCACTTTCCTAATGATGGAACATTTTTCTGATAAATTGGGTGTCAAAACTTGGTAGAAGCTCTTGTGTTATCGTGGAAGTTAGGTGGGGCATTTAAATAAATGTGTTCACGAAGAAGTGGAAAAATCTTCATGTACACCTTAGACTTTTGGGGATTGATTTTTGAGCTAAAGCCATCCTTGAAAGGACAAGAGCACTTGAAAGGAAACTCTATTTTATTTTTCAATCTCAAAACCAGAAGCTGCTTATACAAAGACACAGCAGACTCCTTGGTGCATAAACGCAATGACAGCGAGCTAGTATTTTTGTGAGACGGCTGCCAGTCTCAAAGTATCATCATGTCTATTTGCTTAACATTTACTCAGTACTTAAACAGCCACATAATTTATTACTACTATGCATGCAAAAGATCTGATATCGTAAAAAACATTTTGATATCTATAAAAGAGCTTGTGGCTAGAAACTGCCTATAAAGGTATAAATAACAATGCCACCATAATGGTCCATTCTTGATGTGACTCCCTCTTGCTTTCCAGTTTCTGTGATTGGATTCCTCTTTTATCAGAAACTCTCTCATTCCAGGATTTTCTTCTTGGATCTTGCTCTATCTGTCTTCACTCCTTGCTTTGACCCATAACTGCACAGTTTACTCCACTCCCTCCTCCCCACCCAGTGATTAGAGTATACAGGAGATTATAGTTGTGGAGGAAGATGAGTTCTAAAGTCCTGAGTGAGGAATACAAGGAAATATTTTACAGTATTTTAAAAGCACAAAGAAAAACATATAATATTCCTTTTTACAGACATATTCTTAAACGAGGATCTCAAAAATATATTTTTCCCGTAAGCAAGATTTCTTTCTAAGAATTGTTAATGTAAGTGCTTTGACAAAGTGATACCTTGACTTATATGTGCACGAGTTGATAAACTGTACAAGGGCATAGGGAGGGAACAGTGCAAAACTTTTATTCACATTAAAACCAGCCATGGGCCGGGGACAGTAACTCACACCTGTAATCCCAGCACTTTTAGAGACTGAGGCAGGTGGATTACCTGTGGTCAGTAGTTCAAAACCAGCATGGCCAACATGGCAAAACTCCATCTCTACTAAAAAAATACAAAAATGAGCCAGGCATGGTGACCAGCGCCTGTAATCCAGGCTACTTGGGAGGCTGAGGCAGGAGAATCGCTTGAACCTGGGAGGTGGAGGTTGCAGTAAATTGAGATAGTGCTATTGTACTCCAGCCTGGGCAATAAGAGTGAAACTCCATCTCAAAAATAAATAAATAACCAGCCATGAAGGAAGTCCTCACTGCATAATAGCTTATTTAAGACAGAGTTCTTGTCTTCTAATTAACAGATATTTGCTAAGTTCCTAGTAGGAAAAAGTTGTTCTAGATGCTTTAAACTTGATAGAATGCTTAATTATGACACTTTTTTTTTTTTTTTACCTTCAAGGAGCTTATATTTTATTTGGAGAGACAAGTTACAGAGCAGGTAAAAGGTAAACTAAAAATGAAATATAAGATTTAAATCATATATGTAGTACAGAATTTGGATGTCCTCTATTCAGGATTTCTCTTTCATGAAGCTTTTTTTCATGTTAACTTTTCAAGTTAACATCTCTTTTTATCCCCTTGCATGTAGTCATTGTATTGAACCACCAATTTTTATTTCAGACTTTTAGGAGAGCAATGATTAAACTGTGCATAAAGTGCTTACAGCTGATTTTTAGAATTTCAGCTAGTAAGTTAGTTAACTTGTTTGCTTTTCAAACTTGGGATTTTTATGATTGCTTTGGTGTGAGAGTACCTAACACATAGATATAAAATCAAGAACCAGATATATTACAGAGTTGTTTTAATTATTCTCAGTTTGTTATGTAAATTTTATTATGTATTTATAACAGGGAGATAGGAGATACCACTTATGATTGCATGATATCCAGGTGAGACCCAAGGAAGTTAGGTTTAAGACCTCTGAGTAAGAAGCAAAAATCAAAGGGTGTTATAGAACATGAGGATTCCTGGTCAGGAAAATGATGTCATTGTAATTCCAAAAGTTAAGAAGTAGAAGACAATTGTCAAGGATCTCAGCAATAAATTGATTTTTTGACCCTAAGGGAGAATTAAAGAAAGATTGAGATATGTCAGGAAGATACAAGGGGACCTCAAGGGAAAGCTGGCATTGACTCCATAGGAGGCATCTGTTGGCCCTGCTCATTTCACTGCACACCGTTTGTGCACCCGTCATGAATAATGACAATGAAAATGAACTCGTTCAGGAAATGAGTCTTTATCACCATTGGGATAGATTGCAAACTTCATCCAAGAAGCCATATTTTCATGAGTTACTTAGAATTACAACTTAGACACTTAAGAGTATCTTATCTACCAAACAAGCAGAATAAAACCGAAGTATGTTCTAAACAAAGAATTGGTATAGCCAGCTTATTTTTAGAGTACATATTGCTGCCTCCTTTTATGGTTTTTTTTTTTTCTTTTTTAAAAAGGTCAGAGGCTTTTAAAGTGACAGGTTAGAAGATGTTTTTGATTTGTCCTTTTCCCCACCTTCCCGATTCCTAGGAAATATGAAAGACTTTTTATGTAGTAACAGTAATATCCATTCATTTCACCTTATGTCAAATGTATTCACAACTCTGCAGCACAAAATAGCATATAAATTACAAAGGAAATAGTGTGCTTTCTCATTGATATTCTTATCTTCAAATTCTCACTATCAGCACAAGTTTAAAAGTGGAATTTAAAACTGAATGGGACTGCAAGATCACCTCATCCCAGGCTTCTTATTTTACAGATGAAGAAACAAACTTGAGAGTGACCCTCCCAAGGTTACAAGCATTAGTGACAGAGCCCTGACAGAGAGCTTTTGACTGTCGGCTCCGTGTTCTCTTCAATAACACACATCCTCTAAGGCTAAACCATGGAAAAGAAAACTTCCCCAGAATATCATGCAAAACAGCTATTTTTCTCCATTTTCTTTGACCCCAAATATGTGTGTAATCAGGGTTAGAGGGCTGATATGAAACAATGCTAGTAAAAATGTTAATATGTTTCAGAATTCTAGATGTCTTCATGGTCTGCCATCAGGAAAACATGTGCTTTGTGGCACTATGGGGCATAATCACAGACCCTGAAAGCATCGTGTCCAAGTTCAAAGTTTAATATGAATATAATGAGCCTCAGAGATGCTGAGTGACTGGCAGAGGTAGAGCCATGTTGTTGACTTCTCTGTTCTCCATTCAAATTTTTCCTTGTGAAGACAGACCCACATCATTACATAGCTATTCAGAGTCAAGAGCACATATGGCCATGAAACAAAACGAATGTTCCACCCACATGGGAATAAAACCAATTTCTAGTTTTCATAAGCAGGATCAAACTTTTGGTAAGCCTTATTAAAAGAGATAGTACAAGTTGAAAATTAAAAAAAGATTTAAGAACAGTTCAAATAATTCCTGGATATCCGCTTCACAGTGCATATAGAACATGTTAGACATGCTTTGAGTTGTTGCAATGATATGTGACAAAGAGTACAGGCACTAACCCAGAATGCCTGGATTAAAATGAAGGCTCTGGCATTTTCTAGTGGTGTGAACTTTACTCAGATTGCAAAACAGGAATAAAGCAACTCCCACTCTCATGGAATAGTCGTGGCGGTAGAAGAGTCAGATGCACAAAGTGCTTAGTGCTGTTCTTGGCACGCAAATGTTCAACGAATGCTAGCTGGTACTCTCACTGATGCCATGGAAAATAATCAAGCACTCTCCCAAGATATCTGCTGGAAAGACCGTTGATTTAGTAGCAAGAAAGTTGGATTTGCTTCTGAAGTTTTCAAGTTTTAGCCCTCTGTTTACTGGCTATGTGTTAGGAAAGACATTAATTTGTCTGGAACTTCGTCTCTATGCCGAACATATTGGTAATATTGCTTTTCCAGTTTACTTCATGTGAGTAGCCATGAAAATCAAATGAACCGATAGATATGAATTTACTTTCTGAAGAGTAAGGCTATTGACAAATGCCCCATATTGTCTTTATTCTTACTGCCTCCATAATGAGAGGTACAACATGGCTGAACAAAGTTCTCAACTCAATGTGAGAATACAGGACCCTACCCATCCAAAATTTCCTTGTAGAGTCACAATAGCAGGAAATGAGGAGTGGGGACTTGGTTGATAAGTTAGTAACATTATTGAGTGTTTTCCATCTATAGGGTACTCTGGACAAAATAAATTACACAAAAATTCTAAGTTCCCTGTCATTAAAAAGAAAAAAAAAAGCTTCATTTAAAGATGTTAAAAGTGTTCCATGATAAAGGTCACCAGTGCTGACTCTAATTCCTGAGTATTGTGCTGTGGGACTAGCCTCCAAGACGGCTGCTGCTACTTCCTTTCCTTTCTGTATGTGCATTCGGCTTTTTGCAAGGACTTTGATCAGGGTGTTTCACATCTCCTGATGAAGTTCTGGGCTTTCCTTCATCTGGCTGTGCCTGCCTCCATCAGTAAGCTTTGTTTGTAACTAAGGAGGCTGTCTGATGCACAAAGAAGACTGTCTGATACACACCATGGTATGGAGTCCAGTTCCCCTCCCTTTGAGTGTGAGCTGCCCTTAGTGATCTGAATCAGAAGAAAGTAGCAGAAGTGACTGGGATTGCTGAAGCTCACTCATAAGAAGGCTTTTCGGCCAAGGCGGTCGGATCACGAGGGCAAGAGATCGAGACCATCATGGCCAACATGGTGAAACCCTGTCTCTACTAAAAATACAAAAACTAGCTGGGCGTGGTGGCGTGCACCTATAGTCCCAGCTACTCGAGAGGCTGAGGCAGGAGAATTGCTTGAACTCGGGAGGTTGCAGTGAGCCAAGATTGTGCCACCGCACTCCAGCCTGGCGCTTGGCAACAGAATGAGACTCTGTCTCAAAAAAAAAAAAAAAAAAGAAGGCTTTTCATTTCTGCCTAGGCCTTTTGGAACACTCACTCTTGGAGCACTCTCTCTAAGAACCCACATGCAGAGGCCACATAGAAGAGCTTCAGTTGACAGCTCTGGCTGAGCTCCAACCCAACAGCCAGCAGCAGCTGCCAGGCATGTGAATGACATCTTGAACATGCAGCTCAGTCTTCAGATGACTCCAGTCTCCGCTGCCATCTGACTGCAACTACGTGAGAAATTCCAAGTAAGAATTGTTCCAATTGAGCCTAGTCAACACGCAGAAGTTGGGAGATGATAAAAAATTATTGTTTTGAGTCACTGAGTTTTAGAGTAGTTAATTTTGCAGCAATAGATACCTGAAACACACGTTTTCTTCTGGGTTAATTTGTGAATTGTGAAAATTTTCAAGAGGTGGTTAGTAAAAGTTCTCATGTGCATATTTCAAGTTTAATGTACCTGGTGCTGAAAACCATTTGGAAATGGAAGCATGTTTTATTCTTTTTAAAAACAGTAATAAAAATTACTATAATGTGTTGAAAATCTATTATATGTCTGTCAGTTACTGGGTACTTTATGTACTTATCTCAGAGCTAGGGTTTAAAACCAAGTTTATTATTTCAAAATAAAAACATCATTCATTACACCATACAGACCACTATAGACATCATCTCCTACAGACCCAAAGCGATTCATTATGAGGAAGTTTACACTTTGCGGGTAGGAAGTTCTAAACCCTGTAAGAAAGCAGTATGGTATATTCTGGATTTTTGGCAGTAGGTACAAACCCTGACACCAAGTAGTACTTAATTAATGGCTATTAACCTAGTTCTTTATTACCTATCTGTTTATTTCTACTTGTACCATCTAGCTCTTCACTACTTTACTCTGAAACATAATTCAACTAGTTTAAGGCCTTTTCTTCCACATGGCTTGGTCATCAAAATTTAAATTATCACACAATTCAATTTGAAAGTTAGCAAAATTCCTACTGCCCTCCTTTAAATATTTATAAGATCCTAGAGGACTGCCCCACATCCTCTCAGACCTCTCCTGCTGCCATATCATTCCTGGTTCAATCCACCTTGGCTTCCCCGGTCTCCCTGCTTTGCCCCTAAATCACTAGGCATGCTTTTGCCCCAAAGCTTCTACATGGAAGGTTCTCTTTCCTCCCTTCAGACCTCTGCTCAAAGGTCACATTATCTGTGAAGACTTTCTTGACTGCACTTTTAAAACAGCACTCCCTGCACCCTACCTAGCTTCCTTACCCTCTTTTATTTTTTCTTTATAGTGTATATCAGCTTCCGATACAGGGTATGTCTGCTTTTAAATCCCTTTATTAGAATGTAAGGTCTTCAAGGGCAGGGACTTCGTTTTGCTCTCTGCTGTATTTTGAAAATGAAGGACAGTGCCCCACATGGCAGGAGCTGAATAAATGGATATTATTTAATGAATGGATATCCACAATTCTGGAGTTGAGTCAGAGAACCGAAATGTCAATAACAGGACATTATGTTTTAGGTAAGGGGTTCACATTTGGGGTTTCTGCCATCAAGAGAAGAAAATCAAAAGTGTTGGGAAATTTTCACTGACATCTTTTGGAAAAAGATAGTCATCAGGTTGATCTTAGCTTTCACAAGCCCTTGCAAAGGTCTTTTCTGCAGAGTTGTCCTGGAGCTCCAGAACCGCACATATCCCTTATGAGGGGCAATGACCTAAGGCAGGCACTGGGGAGGTGAGAGAGGACCTGAATAAAGTCTGAGACATGAAAGTCAGTAGTCTATAACAGTTTATGCTTTGTGAAAGGCAGACTAAATTCTCCCCCTATGTTTGGGTGGAACTTTGGCTTCAAAAACACTGCGTATTTTTTAAAACAATATTTTACAACTATTTTGAAGAACCATTAATTTTTACAAAAATGGATCAAACATGTGCTCTTATAATCAACTGTGTTTATGGATATGCCTGGTAACTTGAATCAAATTTCTACACAGAGATGTCACCCCTCATAGGAGAAAGATGCTAAAATGGAAAAAAAAAAATCCTTCCAGAGCAAAAGTGCTTAAGACATCATTAGAAATCTCAAGTTATAAAGTCATAGCACACATCATAAGACTAAAGGGAATATTATAAAGCCCATGTTATAAAGCGGGATCTCTGTGTGGGGCAGAAGGAGGCACAGCAGAGGCTGCTCAGCCTTGCTTCCCCAGAATCAGTTCGTTTTTTTATACAATGTGAATATTGTGTGCTGGGAGAATGTGTGTTGCTATCATGCTTAGCACTGCAGGCAGAAATAAACTTTCCTAAGATGGCATTAAGAAAACGCCCCTTCGCTTACCTGGATTTTACAATTCTTCACATGAGACCCTTGATGGTAATCAAGAGAATTCAGCCTAATGCTGCTCAGAGCTGTTTATCCATGTCTTGCTTCCATTCTCTAATTGCTAAGTTCTTATTCATCGCATCTTAAAGGCTCAAAATTCACCCAAAATACTTACAAATTGGGTTCTAGGGAGTTTTCTCAAATATGCTCTGTAGAATGCCAGCCCCTTGCATTATTTGTCTAGAAATGTGGCATGGTAGTGAAGAGCGTGGATTTTTGCAAGGAGAAATTAGGGTTTACAGGCTGGCATTGCCACTTACTCATATGGGGACTTTGAGGGAAGTTTACCTCACCTCTCAGCTTCTCTGTTTCTTCACCCATAAAATGGTGACATCAATATCTTCCCCAAAGAGCTTTTCTATGTGTTAAATGACATAATGTATGATTTCTTAGCTTAGGGCTTGCCATGTATTAAGCCATCAACATATGGCTAAAAGGGGGAGAAGTGTTCCTGGGGTGGACACTACCCTTTTGACTATGTCTGTAGCCATCTGTCCTCACACTGTTGTAGAAACTGATCTTCTATCACAAAGTGCCTCTTCCTATGGTTTGATAATGAGCCCTTTCATAGGTGGTTCACCTATCAGCACCAGCCATTTCTCTAGCAATGATCACTTGTTTTGTCACTTAGTGGCCAGTGTGTTTCACATCTTCTGATGATGTTCTGGGCTTTCCTTCATCTGGCTGTGCCTGCCTCCATCAGAAAGCTTTGTTTGTAACTCAGGAGGCTGTCTGATACCCAAAGTGGGCTGTTTAACATATTAATTTGGCTTGGTTTGCCTCTAAATATTTTATTCCATGTGAGTAATTTTGTGGGTCTCGTTTAGTGCTTTGGGGGCATAAGAATTTATAGTTGCTGCCATTTATCATTCCATCACCTGGCATCATGCTCAGCACATAGAGATAACCTAATATTATTAATAATATTTCAATGTATAAGGTGCTAACAAAGTTTCCCCTAGAAAAAGAGCCAAACCTCAAATGTAATATGGCAAATCCCAGCACCTACCCACAAGGAAACAGAAGCAAATGTATTTAGAAAATTTTCAGTGCTATATCTCCTCCTGTTTATGAATAATGAGGATCCTAATAAGATATGTGACCGCAGAGATGTGAAGGAAGCCTGTGATCATTCAGCTCCTGTGAGAACTACATTATGTCATTAGGGGAAAAGCACAAAACTCCCACACAAATAGTAAGCTGGAAGTAAATTGAACATTCTAAATTATTAAAGGGGCTTGACATAGAGTTTGATCCTGGCTAAGCTTGCAGAATATGCAAACAAACAAAACCAGATAAGAGTGTAAATGACCTAGTCAATCAAATATCAGATAGCATCACCAAATGAGCATAGCTGATCATCCCTCAGAGAACTTATCAGAGTGCCAGGGAAAGGTTGCTGAAGATTTTATGCATGCCCAGTGCAATCACTTACATGTACCCACACTTAACTGAGCTAGTAATTTCACTCCACCTGACAGATAACAAGGAAAACCTAAACAAAAAAAGTCAACTATAAAAAACTGCCAACAATAATGAAACACGAGAAGGCAAGGATTGGATCATAAACTTCAGATTTCAATGGTGGGGTGGGAGGGCTCATTCTTTGACTCATAATAGAAAGAAAAATAAAAACTAGTTTGTTGAGATATATAAAATGAATACTTGTATCAATACTATTGCATTGAACTCTGTTATCTTGTTTTGTAGCAAAAGCACTAAGAAGGCAATTCAAAAAATTTGTGATAATCAAGATATTGATTCATTAATTCACTGTGAACCTCCAGTGCACCAGGCAACATAATTGAATGAGATAAATAAAAGTCCTTCCCACTTCACACTTTAAAGGAGTTTGTGGCTTATTTGGAAAGAAAAGTAAACAGATAAATTATAATACAATGCTGTAGATGCTATTATATATATACTGTATGTAGGTAACATATATATTATATGTGTGTGTGTTTGTGTGTGTGTGTGTGTGTGTGTGTGCGCGCGTGTATCTCGTAAAATGACCAATTTATTTCTGTGTCTGCTTAGGTAGAATAGGAAAATAAAGCATTCATCAGACTCTACTCATTTTTGAAAGTTGTATTCCTTAGGAAACATTGTCCCCAAAATCTGACCAACTGGAGCAGGACTTCTCCATGCTGGGATGAGGGACAGAGCTCCTCTGTTGAGAAGACAGTGTAGAGAACAGCACTATATTGTATTTACATATATATGCAAGGCCCTGCAGGTTTGGAAGTGCCTTCTCAATTTTTCTGAATTATGAAATTTCTTTTTAGAAGTATGATATGGTTTGGCTCTGTGTCCCATCCAAATCTCATGTTGAATTATAATCTTCAGTTTTGGAGGAGGGGCCTTGTGAGAGGTGATTGGATCATGGACATGTATTTCCCCCATGCTATTCTAATGATAGTGAGTGAGTCCTCCTGAGATCTGGATGTTCAAAAGCATGTAGCACTTCCCCCTTCACTCTCTCTCTCTCCTGCCAACATGTGAAGATGTGCTTGCTTCCCCTGTGCACTTCTGCCATGCTTGTTATTTCCTGAGGCCTCAGCCACGCCTCCTGTATAGCCTGTGGAACTGTGAGCAAATTAAACCTCTTTTCTTTAAAATTACCCAGTTTCAGACAGCTATTTATAGTAGTGTGAGAACAGACTAGTACAGAAAATTGGTACCCAAGAAGTGGAGGCATTGCTATGAAGATACCTGAAAATGTAAAAGCAACATTGGAACTGGGTAATGGGCAGAGGTTGGAACAGTTTGGAGGAATCGGAAGAAGACAGGAAAATGAAGAAAAGTTTGGGACTTTATAGAGGCTTGTTTAATGTTTATGATGAAAATATTGATAGTGATATGGACAGTGAAGTCCAGGCTGAGGTGGTCTCAGACGGAGATGAGGAACTTACAGGAAACTGGAGTAAAGGTCACTCTTGCTACACTTTAGCAAAGAGACTGGTGGCATTGTGCCCCTGCTCTAGAGATCTGTGGAATTTTGAACTTAAAAGAGATGATTTAGGGTATCTGGTAGAAGAAATTACAACTTTTTTTTTAAGATGGAGTCTTCCTCTGTCACCCAGGCTGGACTGTAATGGCATGATCTCAGCTCACTGCAACCTCTGCCTCCTGGGTTCAAGCAATTCTCATGACTTAGCCTTCTAAGTTGGAACTACAGGCACATGCCACTGTGCCTGGCTAATTTTTGTATTTTTAGTAGAGATAGAGTTTTGCCATGCTGGCCAGGCTGGTCTCAAACTCCAGACTTCATGTGATCCACCCACCTCAGCCTCCCAAAGTGCTGGAATTAACATGCATGAGCCATCATGCCCAGCCTCTGGTGGAAGAAATTTCTAACCAGAAAAATGTTCAAGATGTGGTCTAGATGTTTCTAAAAGCCTAACTTATTTTCATAAACAACGAAATGACCTGAAACTAGAACTTACATTTAAAAGAGAAGCAGAGCATAAGAGTTTGAAAAATTTGTAGTCCGACCATGGGGTAGAAAAGAAAAGCCCATTTTCTGGGAAGAAATTCAAGCTGGATGCAGAAACTTGCATAAGTAAATAAGAGCTGAATGTTAATAGCCAAGACAATAGGAAAAATGCCTCCAGAGCATTTCAGCGATCTCTATGGGAATCCCTCTCATCACAGACCTGGAGACTTACGAGAAAAAAATGGTTTTGTAGGCCAGCCCCAGGGCCCCGCTGCTCTTTGCAGCCTTGGGACATGGCACTCTGCATCCCAATCACTCCAACTTCAGCTGTGGCTAAAAAGGGACAAGGTACAGCTTAAGCCTTTGCTTCAGAGGGTATAAACCACAAGCCTTGGCAGCTTCCAGGTGGTGTTGGAGGTACAGGTGTGCAGAAGGCAAGAGTCAAGGTTTGGGAGCCTCTGCCTAGATTTCAGAGGATGTATAGAAACACCTGCATATCCAGGCAGAAGTCTGCTGCAAGGGCAGAGCCCTCATGGAGAACCTCTACTAGGGAAGTGCAAAGGAGTAATGTGGAGCCGGAGCCCCCACATAGAGTCCCCACTAGGGTACTGCCTAGTGGAGCTGTGAGAAGAGGGCCACCACCCTCCAGACTCCAGAATGGTAGATCTACACTCAGGTTGCACTGTACACCTGGAAAAGCCACAGGCGCTCAACACCAGCCTGTGATGCAGCCACTTTCTTGGCATGTCAGAAGATTTTTCATGTAAAAAATAGAGAGATGGGGGGAAGTGGGGAAGATGGCCAAAAGGAAGCTTCTCCAGAGTGCAGCTACCACCAAGTGAGACAGAACCAGAGCGATATCCACGTCTCCGAGTGAGGTACTGGTTTTGTTTTAAAGGGACTGGTTGAACAGCAGAATTAACCCCCCAAAAAGGCAGCAAAAGCAGTCCAAAGGCATCTAGCTGAGGTAAGGTGGGGCACTGCCCCACACTGAAAGTGTATCAGTCATGGAGGCTCGGGGAGCATCACCTCCTCAGTTCTCTGAATCAGATACAGCAATTCACTCCGAGACTTTGGCAGCACACAGACCAGGAAAACACCGCCTTGCTGAGAACCACTCAGAGTCACAGACCTGGGTGACAGCCCAGGCCGGCAGCCCAGGCCAGACCGGTACCTTGTTGGCACAGACCAGGGTGGAGATTTGGACTAATACCGAAAAAGCTTGCGAAAAGGAACTGCCCATCCCACAGAAGGGAGAGTTGAAAGCAGGGAGGGGGATATGACCAGACAGGCCCCTCCCCAACAAGATCCAGCAACCAGAGTCCCTCTCCTGGGAGAGTTTTGCAGTTAACACATTCTCGACCCAGGAACAGAGGGCTTGGCAGAGGGAAAGAGCCTGCCACTGGGAAGGCAGGGTTAATCCCACCAGTACAGAAACCAGGCAAAGAATAAACAGCAGCCTGGCTGAGACCGAGGCAGCCCAGCAGCACCTCCACAGGCAGACAATGGACAGACTGTCTCAAGTGGCACACTGAGACCTGCATTTAAAAAAAAAAAGCCTCATACAGGAGAAATAGCCCCAACTTTAACAGAAAGGATGTTCATTCAGAGAAGATGGGAAGAAACCAGCACAAAAAGGATGAAAGCATCAAAGTCCAGAACGTCTATCCTCCCCAGAGAGATCACAATGGCTCACCAGCATGGCCACAAAACAGATCAGAAAATGAGTTTGATGAGCTGACAGAGCAGGATTTCAGAAGATGGGTAATAACAAACTTCTCTGAGCTAAAAGAACATGTTTTAACCCAATTAAAGAAACTAAGAATCTTGAAAAAAGACTAGATGAAATGCTAACTAGAATAACAAACATAGAGAGGAACATAAATGACCTGATGGAGCTGAAAAACACAGCACGAGAACTTCATGAAGCATACACAAGTTTCAATACCAAATTGATCAATCAGAAGAAAGGCTATCAAAGAGATCAAAGATCAACTCAATGAAATAAAAAGAGAAGGCAAGAAAAGAGAAACCAGAATGAAAAGAGAAAAGCAAAGCATCCAAGAAATATGGGATTATGTGAAAAGACCTAATCTATGCTTGATAGGTGTACCTGAAGACAACAGGGAAAATGAATTGAAGCTGGAAAACACTCCTCAAAATATTATCCAGGAGAACGTCCCCAACCTAGCAAAGCAGGCCAACATTTAAATAAAGGAAATACAAAGAGCACCACAGAGCTACTCCTCAAGAAGAGCAACCCCAGGGCATATAATCGTCAGATTCACCAGGGTTGAAATGAAGGAAAAAATGCTAGGGCAGCCAGAGAGAAAGTTCAGGTCACCCACAAAGGAAAGCCCATCAGACTCACAGCAGATCTCTCGGCAGAAACTCTACAAGACAGAAGAGAGTGGGGACCAATATTCAGCATCCTTAAAGAAAAGAATTTTCAACCCAGAATCTCAAATCCAGCCAAACTAAGCTTCACAAGTGAAGGAGAAATAAAATCCTTTACAGACAAGAAATTACTGAGAGATTTCATTGCCACCAGACCTGCCTTACAAGAGCTCCTGAAGGAAGCACTAAACAGAGGGGAAAAAAATCCAGTACCAGCCAATGCAAAAATGAACCAAATGGTAAAGACCAACGACACAATGAGGAAACTACATTGACCAATGGGCAAAACAAACAACCAGCTAGTATCAAAATGGCAGGATCGAATTCACATATAACAATATTAACCTTAAATGTAAATGGCCTAAATGCCCAAATCAAAAGACATAGACTGGCAAACTGGGTAAAAAGTCAAAACCCATCACTGTGCTGTATTCAGGAGACCCATCTAACACGCAAAGACACACATAGACTCAAAATAAAGGGATGCAAGAAGATCTACCAAACAAATGGAGAGAAGGAAAAGGCAGGGGTTGCAATGTTAGTCTCTGATAAAATCGACTTTAAACCAACAAAGATCAGAAGAAACAAAGAAAGACACTACATAATGGTGAAATGATCAATACAACAAGAAGAGCTAACTATCCTAAATATATATGTACCCAATACTGGAGAGCCCAGATATATAAAGCAAATTCTTAATAACCTACAATGATACTTAGACTACAAACAGTCTCTCAGACCACAATGCAATCAAATTAGAACCCAGGATTAAGAAACTAACTCAAAACCACACAACTTCATGGAAACTGAACAATTGGCTCCTGAATGTTGACTGGATAAACAATGAAATGAAGGCAGAAATAAAGATGCTCTTCAAAACCAATAAGAATGAGGACACAATGTACCAGAATATCTGGGACACATTTAAAGCAGTGTCTAGAGGGAAATTTATAGCAATAAATGCCATATGAGAAGCAAAGAAAGATCTAAAATCGACACTCTATCATCAAAATTGAAAGAGCTAGAGGAGCAAGATCAAAAAAGCTCAAAAGCTAGCAGAAGACAAGAAATAACTAAGATCAGAGCAGAACTGAAGGAGATAAAGACACAAAAAATCAATAAATCCAGGAGCTGTTTTTCCAAAAAGATCAGCAAAATAGACAGACAGCTAACCAGATTAATAAAAAAGGAAAGAGAGAATAATCAAATAGATGCAAAAAATGATAAAGGGGATGTCACCACTAATTCCACAGAAATACAAGCTACCATCAGAGATTACTACAAACAACTCTATGCACATAAACCAGTAAACCTGGAAGAAATGCATAAATTCAAGGAAACTTGCACCCTACCAAAATTAAACCAGGAAGAAATTGAAACCCTGAATAGACCAATAGCAAAGGCTGAAGTTGAGGCAGTAATTAACAGCCTACCAACCAAAAAAAGTCCAGGTCCAGATGGGTTCACAGCCAAATTCTACCAGACATGCAAAGAGGAGCTGGTACCATTCCTTCTGAAACTATTCCAAATAGTACAAAAAGAAGGAATCCTCCCCAACTCATTTTATGAGACCAACATCATCCTGATACCAAAACCTGGCAGAGACTCAACAAAAAAAGAAAACTTCAGGCCAATCTCCATGATGAACATAGATGCAAAAATCTTCAATAAAATACTGGCAAACAAATTGCAATAGCACATCAAAAAGCTTATCTGTCACGATCAAGTAGGCTTCATGCCAGGGATGCAAGGCTGGTTCAAGAAATGCAAGTCCATAAACGTAATCCAGCACATAAATAGAACCAAAGACAAAAACCACATGATTATCTCAATAGATGCAGAGAAGGCCTTCAACAAAATTGAAAGGACTTTACGCTAAAAACTCTCAATAAACAAGGTATCAATGGAACCTATCACAAAATAATACAAGCTATTTATGACAAATCCACTGCCAATATCATACTGAATGGGCAAAAACTGGAAGCATTCCCTTTGAAACCTGGCACTAGGCAAGGATGCCCTCTCTCTCCACTCTTATTCAATATAGTATTGGAAGTTTTAGCCAGAGCAATCAGGCAAGAAAAAGAAATAAAGCGTATTCAATTAGGAAAGGAGGAAGACAAATTGTCTCTATTTGCAGATGACATGATTGTATATTTAGAAGACCCCATTGTCTCAGTCCAAAATCTCCTTAAGCTGATAGCAACTTCAGCAAAGTCTCAGGATACAAAATCAATAAGCAGAAATCACTAGTATTCCTATACACCAATAACAGACTAACAGAAAGCCAAATCAAGAGCAAACTCCCATTCACAATTGCTACAAAGAGAATAAAACACCTAGGAATACAACTAACAAAGGAGGTAAAGGACCTCTTCAAGGAGAACTACAAACCACTGCTCAAGGAAATCAGAGAGGACAAAAACATATAGAAAAACATTCCATGCTCAAGGTTAGGAAGAATCAATATTGTGAAAATGGCCATACTGCCCAAAGTAATTTATAGATTTAATGCTATCCCCATCAAACTACCAATGACATTCTTCACAGAACTGGAAAAAACCACTTTAAACTTCATATGGAACCAAAAAAGAGCCCACATAGCCAAGACAATCCTAAGCAAAAAGAACAAAGCTGGTGGCATCATGCTGCCAGACTTCAAGCTATACTACAGGGCAACAGTAATCAAAACAGCATGGTACTGATATCAAAACAGAGACGTAAACCAATGGAACAGAACAGAGGCCTCCAAAACAACACCACACATCTACAGCCATCTGATCTTTGACAAACCTAACAAAAACAAGCAATGGAGAAAGGATCCCCTGTTTAATAAATGATGTTGGGAAAATCTGCTAGCAATGTGCAGAAAGCAGAAATTGGACCCCTTCCTGACACCTTACACTAAAATTGACTCCAGATGGATTAAGGACTTAAACATAAGACCTAACACCATAAAAACCCTAGAAGAAAACCTAGGCAATACCATTCAGGACATAGGCATAGGCAAGGACTTCATGACTAAAATACCAATAGCCATGGCAACAAAAGCCAAAATAGACAAATGGGATCTAATTAAACTTAAGAACTTCTGTATAGCCAAAGAAACAATCATTAAAGCCAACTGGGAACCTACAGAACAGGAAAAAATTTTTGCAATCTACCCATCTGACAAAGGGCTAATATCCAGAATCTACAAAGAACTGAAACAGATTTATAAGAAAACAAACAAACAAACAAACAAATCCAACCAAAAGTGAGTGAAGGATATGAACAGACACTTTTCAAAAGAAGACACATATGAAGCCAACAAACATAGGAAAAAATGCTCATAATCACTGGTCATTAGAGAAATGCAAATCAAAACCACACTGAGATACCATCTTATGCCAGTTAAAATGGCGATCATTAAAATATCTGAAGACAACAGATGCTGGAGAGGATGTGGAGAAATAGGATCACTTTTACACTGTTGGTGGGAGTGTAAATTAGTTCAACCATTATGGAAGACAGTGTGACAATTCCTCAAGGATCTAGAAATAGAAATTCCATTTGATCCAGCAATCCCATTACTGGGTATATACCCAAAGGACTAGAAATCGTTCAATTATAAAGACACATGCACGCACACGTTCATCATAGCACTGTTTACAATAGCAAATACCTGGAACCAACTCAAATGCCCATCAATGATAGACTGGACGATGAAAATGTGGCACATATATACCATGGAATACTATGCAGCCATAAAAAATAATGAGTTTGTATCCTTTGTAGGGACATGGATGAACCTGGAAACCATCATTATCAGCAAATTGACGCAAGAACAGAAAATCAAACACCATACATTCTCATTCATAGGCAGGTGTTGAACAATGAGAACTCTTGGACACAAAGAGGGGAACATCACACACTGGGGTCCATTGGGGGGTGCTACAGGAGAGATAGTGGGAGGGAGGGTGGGGAGAAATGTCAGGTATAGGTGATGGGGGGATGGTGGCAACAATGTTGCCATGAATGTACCTATGCAACAATCTTGCATTATCTGCACATGTACCCCAGAATCTAAAGTACAATTAAAAATAAATAAATAAAATAAAAAATAGAGAGATGGTGTCTGCTTGGGTTTGGAAATCATAAAACTTTCAAAATCATGACTCATATAAATATGGCTTTTCTTACAGAAAGAAGAGGAAAATGTGTTGCTTTCTTCTCATGAAAACAAAATGTTCTCCCACATAGAGTCAGAATTTTGGCATTACATCTATAAAGAAGATTTAAAGAAAAAGAATGATTACTATAGTAAAAGAGAAATAATGTTCATAGTGTTAATGGCATTTTTGCAGTTAAGAATCTGTTAAGTAAATTCAGAGTCTAAGTTCTCATAGCCAGTGAAGAAAGGCCACCTTTGATTCAAGAAAAGGGCATCTTGTTCAGGAGTGAAGAGGGTGACATTGAAGGTGTGAAGGGCCAAAAGAAGGAGAAACTCTCTGGTTCCAGGTGTCCTTGTTTGGAGGGAGATTCCAAATCCCCAGTGAGGATGCACTGTTGAGTAAACCAAGAACCACACCTACAGAATTCAGGTATAAATAACTGTACAAATACAAATGTGTTTTAAATTAGCTGTTTTCTAACTACAAACAGTCAGCCCTTCATATTTGTAGATTCCATATCTGCAGATGCCACATCTACAGATACAACAAACCACAGAATGAAATGGAGTTAGGCTCACCATGGTTTCATCTCTGCCAAACATGTACAGACTTTTTTCCTGGTCGTTATTTCCTAAATAACACAGCTATTTATACAGCATTTACATCATATTAGGTGTTATATATAATCCATACATGATTTAAAGTATACAGGAAGACGTGCAGGTTATATGTAACCACTATACCGTTTTATATAAGGAACTTGAGCAGATTTAATATCCACAGGGGTCCTGGAACCAATCTCCCATAGATACTCAGAGATAACTGTATTTATTTTGTTCATAATGTATTGGTTCTTTTTAACTAATTTATTTGCTTCTAGTGTCTCTTCTATTCGAGACTGTTTCTACAAACAGAAAAACTCAAATTAGGGAGAAGGAATTAGCTAATCATGTGGAAATCACTATTATGAAATCCAGGTAGTCCTGGACACCCAGGTCACTTGTTGCATGAATCCACCCCAGAACTGGATATAAATGTGAGCTATTCCTATGTGGAAAGTAACAGAAGCCAAAAGACAACATTAGGCTTTAAGAACTTTCTTATTTCTGAATCTCCACTTTTTTGCTTCATCAGATACATATAAGCCTTATAATTTTTACACACAGTTGATATTGTTACCTATATAAACCTTTTGAGATTCAGATATTATCTTTGCATCTTTTGTATTGCAAAGTAGGCAACATAATTGCTGTTTAATAAGCATTTATTGAATAATGGTTAATTGGGGAGAAACCCTGTTTGTTGTATAATTGAGCCAAGCTGAAGTAGTTTGCAAAACCTAAATTGAGCTCACTAGCACTAGAACACATTGCTTTTGCTATCTCATCTTTGAGGGATAAAATGACCTCACAAAGTTTCACAGTTTTAGAGTCTTCCTCAAATAGTTATATTTGTGGAGATCAACAGTCACTACAGATCTCCTCTGAAAAGGCATCACCCAAGTAGTCAGCAATATCTCCTTCTGTGGATGGAGTCATACATAATGAATGTTCTCTGATGGCTGCAGGAGTTGTTCAGCCATAATTAATGTTATAGAACCCAGTGGAGTTCATTTAATCAAGTCTGTAATGGTGGTATTGACTGTAAAATGTAATGAAGTGATGCTAAACATAGTTGATTTGAGATTGGAGTGGGAGTGTTCAAAGACATGTTTGATACCATTTGTAGCATAAAATATTGTTAAGGACGAAAAGCACAAAGAGTTAGGACAATGGAAAACTACTTGTTTTCATTATGAAGTAGATTTCAACTATTTCCGATTTGGAAAAAAAACTTAAAACCACTATTCAGAACCTGTTTGCAGGGAAATTTTACGTTCTGAAGAATTTTTTTTAAAACTTGAATCACCAGGGGCTCATGTGAAATTTGAAAAACAAGATCTTATAAAATTTGTCTACCTGCCATTACTGGATGTATAGTCATAAAATGAAAATAAATGACCAGATATGGTTATAAGAATTGAGATGAGTGCATGCATCATGTCGAGAGGAGAGAAAAAGAAAATAATTCTGAGAAATTTATCAGAAGACTTAAGAAACATGTTGGAATTTCTCCAGCAGTAAGACAAAGAGTAAAACAGAAATACTTTTTTTTAAAAGACAGCACATGCTTGCTGTAGATGTAATGGGAAAAAATATATGGTGTGTTAGTTCAGGAGTCAAGATAAAAGCCTTCAGTCTGGTGGTGGTGCCCGTTTGAACTTTTAGGAGCCTTGGCATAAATTGTAATTAATAAACTGGACCTCTGCAGAAAGAGAATGCTGAGACTAAAATCAAGATAATAGAACGAGAGGCGTGGAACAAAATTACTCACTGCATTGCAACATAAAGCAGTTATCTGCAAATATTAGTATATGAAATAGCTTGGAAAGTTTCATTAAAAGAAAGAAAAAATTGGGGAGATAATATCAGCATGGAATGTAATAGGTTATTTTTCCATGTTATTAAAGGACACTGATAGCCTTAAATCCAAGTCCATTAATAAATAAAATTGCACAAGCATTGGCAAAGGCTAGAAAAGAATCAGGAGAAATAAAGAGCTTAGACAAAAGATTTCCCCATCTTTTCAAGACAAAATTTCTCCAGTAAAAAAGTTTTCTTCATTTAGAGTATACTGACTTACAATAAAGATGGATGTCCTACTTTTCTTTCCCCTGTTCTTTGAATAGCCAAATATCAAAAATCGCTCATTCAGTTCCCATTTATATTTATATTGGAAAAATAATACTCCGTAAAGCAAAAGTAGGATTCTATGCCTTGATTAGGTTATAAATAGGTATTCGCATTACTGAGCCAGATACAGCTGAGGAGTCATGGGGCAAGAGAAGCAGCTGCACAGCCATCTTCTGGAGACTTCCTGGCATTGCCTAATTTTGTGTGTGTGTATGTGTGTTTAATTTAAGTTCTTTGCTTATTTTTATTTAGATGACATCAAAGTCACATGCACACATCCAAATGTAACCTATACATTTGAAACGTACAGAGAGTGTAACAGCCACTGATAAAAATTGGATTTTCCATTGAAAGACACTGAACAAAGACACATGAAGGGTCTAAGAAAATGTGACATCTGTAACTGCAGCAATGACAAGAAAGAAAAGGGAAGCAGGTGTAGGTAAAGCCAGGAACTGAAGCCATGACTAGCTGTCTCAGAGCACCTAGATGGAGTTCCATTTTGAGCAGGGAACAAAGTAAAGTTCACAGATTGAAAGCAAACAGCATAGAGGCCAAGTGATCTCAACTATCATTTGGGGAGAAGCCATGGGAGTATGATCAGCATTTCTAGGACATATATTCAGATTTTTAAAGGAGTGTTGGCCCCTTGGTGAGAAACAGAGCACTGACAAGGTATACTCCAGAATATTCCAGATTTTCATGAAGAAGCAACTGTATATTCACACACTGATGAGTGCATACCCAAACATCTTGCTAACAACTCTTGTGAGTTAATGTCTAGAAATACCTTTTAATCTCACTTGTAGCACCTGGAGATAATCCTCAAAATTTGTAGACTCTCAAACATCATGGTTTTTTTTTCTTTTAAATTATACCTTTGAGTTTTTTGTTTTTCTAGCAAACACGTGAGCTTAATTTTCCCTTGTTTTTATTCTTATTTTATACACTCCTCAAAACTGATAAAAGAAAAAGGGTGACTTGATTTTGTAGTTCTAGCAATTTCCCACTGCTAAACCTTCTAAAGGATGATTGAATTACAACACACAGAATAAACTGCGGTTTAACCCTCATGGCTCCCAAATGCTCTATGTGTAGTAAGATCTATTTTTATCAATTTAGCAGTATTGCCCCCATTATTTATTAAGCACTGACTACACAGAGCTATAAAACCAAATGAAGATGTCAAAGCTCTGCCCTGTGATTTTATAATCTACTCATAAAAGGTGAACTATTTAACAAAGGAAAAACCATGATGTAACTGCTTGGGGTCATTCATGGCCTCCTCTTGGGTCATGGAGATAAACAAAATTAGCATATAGCTTCTTTGGAAAATATCTGGGTTATTATTCACAGCACTCTTATCCAGATATCTTAGTTCCTAATCCTGTTAGCCCCAAGGAAAAACCAGAAGCAGAATTTATTACGCAATAAGTCATGTCCTTTATAAGAAATATGGGAATCTCCAAGCAATAATTATGGATCACATGATGACCTAGTCATACTCACCTAGTCACACTCACAAAAATGTGTGTGGAAGGTGCCTGACTGGAAATCTGCACTATTCACGCTAACCCAGATGCACACTCACTGTGCCCCCAACCCTGATAATAATAGATGCAAATACTGGCTATGTTGAGAATGGACAGATATTTTCTTAGAGTCACTCTGGGGCCGAAATACTCTGGGCAAAGTTTGGCATATCCTGATCCTGCCAGGATAAGGACAATAACAAAATATGGGACCAGGTGCAGACCTGTAATCCCAGAACTTTGGGAAGCTCAGGCAGGAGGATTGCTTGAGCCCAGGAGACTAGCCTGGACAACATAGTAAGATCTTGTTTCTACCAAAAAAAAATTAAAAATTAGCAGGGCATGGTGGTATGCACCTGTGGTCCCAGCTTACCACTCAGTATCATCTTGGGAAGACTTTATTTTTTAAAAGTCTTTATTTTGCAGGAAAATTGCACAGAAAGAATGAAGTCTCTATATGCCCTCTATTCTGCTACACACAGTATCTCCCATTATTAACATCTTACATTAGTATGGTACATGTGTTACAAGTAGATCTATTTTTTTCTTTTTTTATATGTTTAAAAATAGAAATGAGGCCTCACTATGTTCTCTAGGCTGGTCTCGAACTCCTAAGCTCAAGTGATCCTCCCACCTTGGCCTCCCAAAGTGCTAGGATTACAGGCATGAGCCACTGCACCCTGCCTGCTTTTTTATGTTGTTAGTATCACCTCTCTTTCATCTTTGTCCTTACTTTTCTCGTCAGTCTTTTCCCCCAGAGGCTAGTGGTTACTCATGAGACACCAGAAAAACTATAATATATAGTATGCAACATAGAATATACAGCACAGTGGTTAAGAGGGTGGGCTCTGCAACTAGGCTGCCTGGGTTTGTACTCCAGCTTGCTTCTCACTGCCTGTGACCTCTGTCAAGTTATCTGTAGTTTCTACATCTATAAAATAGATGCTACTTACCTCATAGAATTGTATCAAATGAGTGCCTGCACATAGTAAACTCAACAGATTTTTGTTTTATTATGATTATTACTACTACTATTACTCTATCACTCATTTCTCAAGATCCCTCTCTGCTAATCTGGCTCCCAGGGCAAACACCAAGCCTCCAATGACAGAGAAACACAAAAACTCACAATTGGCAAAGGCCAAGAATTTAGGTAAAAATGCATCATTCTCAGAAAACTGACACAAGAACATAAAATCAAACACTGCATGTTCTCATTCATAGGCAGGTGTTGAACAACGAGAACACATGGACACAGAAAGGGGAGTATCACACACTGGGGTCTGTTGTGGGGGAGCCAAGGGACGGAGAGTGTGGGGGTGGGGAGGTCGGGGAGGGATAAGATGGGGAGAAATGCCAGATGTGGTGACGGCGGGGATGGAGGCAGCAAACCACATTGCCATGTGTGTATTTATGCAACAATCCTACATGATCTGCACATGTACCCCAGAACCTAAAGTACAATTTTTAAAAAATGCACTCGAGACTTTTAGTTAAGTTTGGGCTCAAGGGGCATTAGAGGGTGTTGGGAGGAGTTTGGGAGCCATAAACAACTGACCATACAAAGATATGTCCTTCGGCAGATGCCTAACAGGCCAGGGTAATCATTAGCCCTGTTCTACTCCACACCCACACCCAGCTCCATTGCCTTTCTGTTCCCATCATTCTTTGCAGTGTGGAGCTCTCTGGGAACAAAAGCGTTAGGAGTAAGTGAGCTCTTCTAGGAGACTGGTGTGACTGAAGTCCTCTCAGCAGTCCTTTGCAGTGTCTGAAATCTAACACTTGAAGAAGAGAAGGCAGCATTGCCAAGGCACCAATGAGAAGCACTGGCAAAAGGAGTCCTCTCTTCAGAATCCTTCTGAGGAAATCAAAACTGTCCTGCCACAATGGCATGAAGGCTGGAATTTTCTTCACAACCATGTGTATGTACAGGTAGTGAGGGATGGGCAAGTAGGTAAAGGCCAGTGTAAAACAAGATCAGACATTTGTTGATAATTTTTGAAGTTGAGTAGTAGATACTTATACATTGGGGTTTGTCTATTTCCCCCATTTATTGCATGCTTGAAAATGTTCATAATAAAATAGTAAAAAGTAAAATGAAACAAAGCCAAATTTTTTCTCTTCTAATGGATCTTTAAGAATTGAGAGCAAGATCTTCTGTTGTACTGTCCATGACTGAGTCCCTGGTCACCAGCACAGTTCCCCTCAGAGAGTGGAACTCAGTAAATAGACACCGACTGAATGAATGTCAGGGTATTAGAGGTCAGAGACAGAGTCAGTAAGCAGAGACACCAAGGAAGAGGAATGCACATTAGTATGCATGTACATGGACACACACACACACACATGCATGCACACGCGTGCGCGCGCACACACACACACACACAAACGTGCTCTGGTATCAGAGATAAACAGTGATGAAAAACACAGGCTCATATAGCTTCTGCTGCTGCTGCTGCATGTCATTTTCTCATGATCTCTTCGACCATTTGCCCATTTGAGTAAGAGGCTCAGAGCAGAGCAGGATCCGTGGAGAGAAGGATGCAGTTATAGGAATATACTCCAGGAATAAAATTACCAAGTTAGTCTTCTGCTTACAAGGCCAAAAGAAGATTGGAATTCAGACCTGGCTGTGCTCCCAGTCCTGTATTTTGTTCATTAGACTTTCTTTCCTCTATTGAACATCGATCAAGCCCTTCTATTGATTACCTCCTGCAACACTTCGGGCCTCATTTGGAGATGAGTTGCATAATTCAGGGGCTGGACAACAGGCAGGCCAGCTAGTCTTCAGTTTCGACTCAGATTCAAAAACTGTGAGAGAAGACGTTTACCTAAGGGCTTATGTGAAAGAGCTGCCATGAGACTTACTAATTTAACATTTGTGACAGTTTTTAAATACAAAGAAAATTGAAGTCTGAAGTCTTATTTTTACTAACCCAAGTTTGCTACAGGTTTGTGATTTGCTGGTTTGTTCTGGTGTGCTTCAGGAACAGGGTTGTTCTTGATGTCTAGTTTATATCTCTGCTCTTTTATACTAGACAAATACATATATCCATAAAAGGTAGTGCAAAATTGAGAAAATAGCTCCACAGCAAGGACACTCATTTCTAGATGAAAATATAAATAAGAGGCTTCAAAAAATACCAATATTGAGAAAAGATAAAAGAATGATGGAAGATGGAGATTACCCAGAAGAAGATGGGGTTGCCTTTATCTTGCCAATATATACTAAGTATCTCTGATTGGGCACATTGCCCAGGGATAAAGTAAATTATACTTAAAGAGTATAATACAAATAAGAGTAGCAAACATTACTCTTAACATATGTAGGAATAGAGATAAAGAATGAAAGTCACCGCCACTATTTTGTTGAAGTATCTGATTACCCCATGCTAGGCTCTGGTAAGTGCTTGCATCTTATCATTTCATCTTCAGAGGAGTTCTATGAGTTAGTATGTTATTATTTCTATTTCACCACTGAAAAAGTTACTGGCTAGGTACGGTGACTCCTGCCTATAATCCCAGTACTTTGGGAGGCAAAGGCAGGAGGATCATTTGAGGCCAGGAGTTTGAGACCAGCCTAGGCAACATAGAGAGAACCCATCTTTCGTTAAAAAAAAGAGAGAGAAAGAAAGAAAAAGGAAGAAAGGAAGAGAAGGGGAGGAGAAGGGAGGGGAGGGGAGGGAAGTGAGTTGCTTTGATAACATTAAGCATCTTTCCCAAGATAATACCTAGTAGGTAATAGAGCTAGAATTCAAGCTCAGATAACAGGACTCCAAAGTCCACACTTTAAACTATTATACTACCTTGGCTCCTGTGTTCTAGAGTACATTGATTAGGAGAATAGATGTAGAAGAATCATCTTAAAAGAAAAAGCCCAATAGCACTAAAAGGCAGGAGAATGCACAGGCTTCCCAGGAGCCACTCTGGGGAGGGTGTGTGGGCCCCTGCTGGGCTGGTGAAGTGAGCCAGGCAGTTGCTGGCACAGCAGCCCCACCAGGATCCAAGGCAGGGTATGTTTCATGCCTTCCCAGACATTGAGGAAGGGTTAACGGTCTAGAGTTTTAGTGAGAAAGCAGAATCGAACCAAGAAAAAGAAATGAAGACTTATGGAAAGTTATGCCAGATGCCAAAAAAGATCAGATGGTATTTTAAATGTTGAAAATCCATTAAATCTTCTCTATTTGACATCCAATCACATTTATGATTTGCCTCAACCTCAGAGTTGAATGCAACAAGCTTTATTGAGTGCCTCTATCCGCAAGGTACTATCTGAAGCATAATGGGGTTATATTGTTTTTATTTTTTTAGTGAGACTTCCAAATTGGATAAGAAAACAGATACATACATACATATACATATAAAATAAATTCACTGTAGGATAAAATATGATACATTATATAACAGATGTTCAAAATATTTTGCAAATTTGTAAAGGGGAGCATTAAATTCTACTGGAAGAATCTATGGGGAAGGAGGGTGATTTCAGCTGAGACTTGAAGAGTGTGTTGGACTTTGGCAGTCATAGTATGAGAAGGCATTGTAAGTAAAGAAGACAGATTGAGCAATGGCTTAGCATCTGCTGACTGAAGGCCACATTTGGAAAATGCTGAGTGGATGATTGTGACTTAAGTTGGGTATACGGAGGCATATCCTGAGAACTAAGCATGAAAAGAAAGAGCAGTGCCAAATTGTAGAGGGCTTTAAATGCCCATCTGAGGAGTTTGGTGATCTCAGTCGATCAAGTAAATTGACTCTGAAATCATAGATTGCTACAGATGCAGTTACCAGGCAAAGTTTACCTCTGAGCACCACTGCCATCATATAGGTCTGAGGGATCTGAAGGTGAGTTCTGCTACCCCTCAGAACACAGATCAATCAACTCCTCCTCCCACTGCTTCTTTAAGGACCTAACGGTGGATCAACCCATGGCTGGATCTAAGCCCTACTCTCTACAGATGGAACATGATTCTGAATGGCCTCCTTAAGGAAGATACAGGATGCACGCCTGAGCATTCCTGTAACAGCCATCGATTTGGGCTCGCTCAATCATGGAGGAATCCAAGTCAGTCCAGTGCCACCTAGACTTTCTCAGTTGAGGCTTTTCTTTCAGTAATAAAACAATTTTCTTCAACGTTCATTGCTCTCTTCTATAAATTTCCACTACTAGACCACATGCAACACCTCCATCTCTCTATATTCCTTTTATGTATTAAATTGTCACATCTGCTTTGCCAGCCTGAATGCTGTAGCTTCTACTTATAGGCATACACAACTCTCAGTAATAGCAATATTTTTCAGGTACCTGCCTCTTTGCCAGAGAATTAGGAATACCCTTGAGAGTGGTAACCAAGAAGATACCACTAAAGTATGCAGTCATTTGATAGAGTCTTAAGAAATTCTGTTCAGATTCTAAGAGTGAGAAAATCCGGATATCATAGAGGGGATATCAGAGCAGCTATAGTACCAGGCCTCAAAATTTGACAGGAAATCAGTAAGACTCAACTGTCTCTTAGATCTCTGTGCACTCCCTGCACCTAAGATGGTGACATAAGCAATATAAAACTGTATGCCTCCATGTATGCCTATGTAACAAACCTGCACATTCTACACATATACCCCAGAACTTAAAGTAAAATTTAAAAAAAAAAAACCTAACACCTGAAACTATAAAAATTCTAGAAGATAACATTGGAAAACCCCTTGTAGACACTGGCATAGGCAAGGATTTCATAACCAAGAACCCAAAAGCAAATGCAATAAAAACAAAGATAAATAGCTGGAACCCAATTAAACTAAAGAGCTTTTGTATGGCAAAAGGAACAGTCAGCAGAGTGAACAGACAACTTACAGAGTGGGAGAAAATCTTCAAAATCTGGACATCTGACAAAGGACTAATATCCAGAATCTACAATGAACTCAAACAAATTAGTAAGAAAAAAACAAATAATCCCACCAAAAAGTGGGCTAAGGACATGAGTAGACAATTATCAAAAGAACATCTACAAATGGCCAACAAACATGAAAAAAATGCTCAACATCACTAATGATCAGGGAAATGCAAATCAAAACCACAATATGATACCACTTTACTCCTGCAAGAATGGCCATAATCAAAAAATCAAGAAACAGTAGATGCTGGCATGGATGCAGTGAAAAGGGAACACTTCTACACTGCTGGTGGGAATGTAAACTAGTACAGCCACTATGGAAAACAGTGTGGAGATTTCTTAAAGAGCTAAAAGTAATCTACCATGTGATCCAGCAGTCCCACTAACTGGACATCTACCCAGAGGAAAAGCAGTCATTATTTGAAAAAGATACTTGCACACACATGTTCATAACAGCACAATTCACATTTACAAAATTGTGGAACCAACCCAAATGCCCATTAATCAATCAATGAGTGAATAAAGAAACTGTGATATACACACACACACACGCACACACACGTATGTGTGTATATATATATATATATATATATACATGATGAATATATGTATGAGATATATATGATGGAATACTACTGCTGGCAGGCAAAGCAGGCACATATATGATGGAAAACTACTCAGCCATAAAAAGGAATGAATGGACAGCATTTGCTGTGACCTGGATGAAACTAGAAACTACTATTCTAAGCTAAGTAACTCAGGAATGGAAAACCAAACATTGTATGTTCTCACTGACATGTGGGTGCTAAGCTATGAGGATACAAAGGAATAAGAATGACACAATGGCCTTTGGGGACTTGTGGGGAAGAGTGGAAGGCAGGTGAGGGATACAAGACTACAAGTATGGTGCAGTGTATACCACTCAGGTGATGGGTACACCAAAATCTCACAAATCACCACTAAAGAACTTACGTAACCAAATACCATCTGTACCCCAATAACTTATGGAAAAATAAAATAAATAAAAATTAAATACATATATATAATATAAAAATTAAAAATAAAAGGACAAAAAAAAAAAAAAGAAAACTGAATACCTGGGAGACTGACTGATCAGCCACTCCTCCCAGGAAGCCAAAGACGGTAATCGAAAAATTAGAGCCAAACATGTTTAGTCAGGGTCACAGAAAGGAAGCATCAGGCTGCCATCCAAAGCCCAGGAGATTACTCTGTGCAGGGAGGCTCCTCACACAGAGAACAGGCAACTTCAGAAATGCTTAGCAATCACTCCCATGGGTCCCATGGACCAGAAACAACCCCGGGGAGCACACCTGAGAAGATCCTCAGATCAGAGGTCTGCCCTCTCCAGCACAACTCTAGTACCTGACATGTACCAGCCTCTCAGTAAATAACTGCTACATAAATTGATGGTGTCCATAAGGCTCCTATTGTGTAAACTCTCTCCCCAAGGATCGTATCAGAATAATTCTCCTGGTTCTTCCTCTGCCCATTAAGGACCTGACAATGAGTTGACCCGTTTAAATGCTCTCAGAAAAGGAAGGGTTTATCTGAAGAGAAGAGATTGAGGGTTACTGCCAGATGGAAATCTTGAATGTGGGGTGAAGCTTAAGTTAAATTGTGACCAAAGTCTCAGATTCATAGGGTGGACAATTAGACCACTACCTTTGGCTGACTTTGAGTGTCAGCTCTTTACATTAAAACCAGGCAACTTGATTGGCAATAACTGTTACAACAATAGCTTTCTTAGCAAGTGGGTTCCCAGGATTCTTTAGAACTTCATTATGGTCCTGATTCTCAGGGTACCAGGAACCCCCGGGCATCTGCAGCTTGAAAAGGTATGCCATGTCATCATTCCACCTGTATTTGTTTCCTTATGTTCTGGTAACAAATTACCACAAATTTGCTTGCTTTATTATCCCACATTTCCTGAGGCCAGAAGTCCAAAATCAAGGTATCAGCAGGGCCATCCTCCCTCTGAAGGCTCTCGGGAAGAATCTCTCCTTTTCTCTTCCAGCTTCCGGTGGGCTGGCATCCCTTAACTTGTGGCAGCATAACTCCAATCTCCACCTCCATCTGCACATGACCTTCTTCCCTATGTGTGTCTCTGTGTCCTTTCCTTTTCTTAAAAGGATACCAGTCATTGGGTTAAGGGCCCACCTTAAATCCAGGGTGATTTGGCCTCCAGATTCTTAACTAATTATACCTGCAAAGGCCCTATTTCTAAATAAGTCACATTCTGAGGTTTCTAATGGACATGATTTAGGGGGATATGATCCAGTCTCAACGTCACCTTAACAACATCACTTATTGTAATTGTGATTAAAATTTGAACATGTATACCCTCTACTTCCTTTGGAAACAAATCTACATATTTTTCTTGCTAACTGGAATAATTGCTCAAAAAGGAAAATAAAAACTTAATAAACATAAACCACTATGGAAACTTTCACAGTACCGTATTTCTTTCATTATCTGTCTTCAACAATACTTGATAGAAAAAAACTAAGTCACTCACTGGAGGCTGAATGAAGGACATGATGGCATTTAAATCCTTCAGACCTGGGCAGGTCCAAGCTTCTTTGCCAGGGAATTGTGAGCTAAACAGCTACAGCTCCCTGGGAATAAGATTATTTCTTCAAAAGGCCTTCTCTCCTTAGGTGAAAAAGCTCTTTAGCATGCATGCCAGAAACCAACCCCATTCTCCACTTGGGTCTAGAGATGCCTGCAGAGCTACTCATAGTAATGGAGAAGCCTAAAGCCATTAGAAAAGATTCCTGTTTACTTCTGTAGAAATGATGCTTATTGTTTGACATAAAACTATCAAAAAACATTTTTCCATCTCATATTATTGTCACAAAAATATGACTTTTTAATAAATCTCTTTACCCCATAGATGTAAAATGTAAGGCCTGCCGGGCACGGTGGCTCAAGCCTGTAATTTCAGCACTTTGGGAGGCCGAGGCAGGTGGATCACGAGGTCAAGAGATCGAGACCATCCTGGTCAACATGGTGAAACCCCGTCTCTACTAAAAATAGAAAACATTAGCTGGGCATGGTGGCACGTGCCTGTAATCCCAGCTACTCGGGAGGCTGAGGCAGGAGAATTGCCCGAACCCAGGAGGCGGAGGTTGCGGTGAGCCAAAGTTGCACCACTGCACTCCAGCCTGGGTAACAAGAGCGAAATTCCCTTCCAAAAAAAAAAAAAAAAAAAAGTAAGGCAAAAAATGAATTTAATTTTAGAAAAATTAAAGATTTTTGCTTAACAAAAGATGTATGGTCAAAGTCAACAGAGTCATGACAAATTTGGTAAAGATATTTGCAATATCTAAAACTGACAAGAGACTCCAGCAATCAACATGAAAAAGATAGGAATCCCAATAGAGAACAGGCAAAGAAAACAGTTAATTTACAGAAGATGCATTGTGAAAAGTCAATATCTAAAGAGAAGCATTAGTAGAAACACGTAAATTAAAGCAATAATGGAAGATCACTTTATTTCCATAGGACAAGCAAAAAGTAGAGAGCTGGGCAATGCCGTGCTAGCAGAAATACAGGGATGTAGGAGCCTTCATCACTGCTGGGGGGAGGGTAGACTGGAAAGCCATTCTGGTGAGGAATTGGCTACCGTTAATTAAAGCCATATCATTTTGCCCTTATACCCTATTAATTATACTCCTGGATATATATGCCACCCCAAAATTATCATATACATCTGTAAGGGGACAACTACCAGGATGTTTGCCACAACACCACTTTTGTTGCAGGATCTAAGGCAATCCAAGTGTCCAACACTGAGGAATAAATAGATACGATAAAATGGATGCACCCCATAGTAGGCTGTGCAGTAATTGAAAACTATTTGATTGGATTTCACTCAACGATACAGTCGATCACAGTGCACAAAGGGGAAAAAATAAACAATATTAATACAAAGAAAAATATCTGTGTCACAGTACAATGCAAATTAAAAATCAATGCACACAAGATATGACACACATTTTACAAAATCTAAAAGCAAAGGAATCACAGCAAACATGAATTTGGTTGCATATGGAACATTGGCTAGAACAGGAATAGGAAATCAGGATGAAAACAAATAAAAAACATTAAAAAGTTCCTTGTTCTCATAAAAAGATCTAGTATAAGGAATTTTGTGTGCTTGGAATTTTTACCAGAGAACATTCTGAAAATCTAGTTACAAAGGGCAGTGAGATGGAAGGAAATAGAGCAGTCTTGTTTCTTTTAATTCCTCAACTTTCAGGTTATTGACTGTAACGCAAATCAAGTCAGGACTGGTAAGCTTTGACATCCTTGATGTTTCTGAAAATCAAAGCAAAAAGAGCCTTTTCTTGCCATTTTCTCATTTACTCAGCCATTATTAAGTGTCCCTCACGTGTGTTCAGGTCTATGTGGGATGCTCCTGTTTAGGCTTCTACTTCGTGAAGCCTGAACACTGACAGAGAAATCCAAGAGCTGCCTGGCCTCCTCTTCTACTGCAAGGCTAATAGCCTGGGCCCTGCAACTCGTGCTCAAAGTAGAAATCTGAAGAGTAAGCTCCACAAACAGCTTCCCCTCTCCCTGCTTCTTCCTAGCACAGTTCAGCATTATATGTCTCCTATGAGGCTCTAGAAATACTCTGAGAATCTCCTGACTTGTTAAACCCAGCAGATTTTTTTCTCCCATTGTACTGGAAAAACATGTGCTAGGATACTGGAGAATGGGGAAGCCACTCAGTCAGTCCTTCTTTTCCTCCCTTTCCTAAACTCATCCTAGATAAAGAAAAACATAGTTTGGAAAAGCAGATAGATGTCAGGATCAAGCAGGAGGGAAGAGCCTTTCTCTCCTTTCTGCATCCCAGAAAGCTCCTAAACATAAAGAACTATGAAAAAGGGAAGAAGAAAAGACAGCAGGGTATTATCCCACTCCAAAGGCTATCTACTCTGTAGTAAACTTTTGCCTGTTTAATCGTTTATGAAACTTTAAACTCAGGAAAGAAAATTTGATTTATACTTAAATCTTCTCAGTAAGCACTACTCAGTCATCCCTATTTAATGGAGTTCATTATCTGGTGTTCAGTTCTATGTAGGATTCCTCTTTCTATAGAGAAACAGAAATTGAGTGTAGTAATTAGAATTGAGAGCTGAGTTAAGAAACGTAGATGTATGCTTAAAGTGAAATATTTTATTGTGCTGGTCAGTGGTACATGAATTATTCAAGAAGTAAAAATAAATATCATATAGGCTAGCAAGAAAAAGAACACATGTAAGTTTAATTTTAGAAATGGATATTTTAAGCCAAATTTAAACCTCTTCCTAATTTCCTCAATAGAAAATTAGTTTTCTCTAAAAATCTCATTTCTGATAACTTACGTTTTGTGTACCGCCCAAGATTTCCAATTATACGTATTTTATAATCTTAGGTAGGAAACTGAAGGACTCAGGGGCACAGGTAAAGTTCCCCTCTCTTCTAGTTTCCAGCAGAAAAAGATGTAAGTCAGAAATGAAGGGCTAAGCTAGAAATAAGATGAGGATTTGGTCTTCTGGACCTGACCTATTAGAATGAGGATCTCAAGATCAGATTCTTCAGAAACGTCTATACTGAGAGGGCAAGAGGAGAAAAAGAAGCCACAGAGAAGAAGCCCCAAGAGATATTCAAGAAGAATTAAGAGAGTATATCATCTCAGATGTCAAGGCATTGCAAGGAGTAGGAAGTCAAAAAGGGCAGACAGGCATCAGGGAATGAAAAATTAGAAAATTACACTGAATTCAACAGCTTGGGGATCACTTTAAGAGAGTAGCCTCTGTAGAGTAAGACAGGAGAGCTGAAGGGATGAAGAATAATGCGAAGAGTAGGACGCTGATTATTTATGAGTGCTAATACTGTAATTTCACCTCTCAGGAGGTGGAAGAGACAATGATGATGATAGTAAGAGTAACCACCACTCGCTGGGTACTAGCTATGGACCAATAACTGTGTTAATTGCTTTGTGTTTATTATGTATTCATTAATTCAATAAATATTTATTAAGGACCCCTACCTCCAAATTCATCTACTTTTCATCATGCCCACTGTGGCCACACAAGTCTAAATTCCTTCTTTTGCAGTTGTTGAAAATTGCAGTTCAAACTTCTGCAAAAGCCTCACTTGCTTCCACCACAACCCCTCAGTGTATTATCTACAACAGCAGCCAAAGTGTTTCAATCTAAATTAGATCAAATCAAAACCCCTCCAATGGCTTCAATTTCATTTACATAACACCCAAATTTCTCCAAAGCCCTGTGTGCTCTAGCCCTCACTTTTCTCTCCAACCCCAACTCCTACTCATCTCTTTTTTTCCCAATGCTCTAACCACACTAGTCTTCTTGTCACTTCTTGAACATGCCAAATTTATTCTTGCAGATAAAATGCTTAGAAGTCAGGGTAAATAAGCAGAGACAGATGGCATAAATGGTACTAAGAAGGCCACAATCCAGAGTGATTTCAAGATTTTTTTGACATTCCTTTCCTTAAGGTGGTATTGAAATGTGATGGATAAGATGTCAGCTCCTGACGCTGGGTAATCTGGATTCAAATTCTGGCTCTCCTGCTCATTGGCCATCTGATGTTGGTAACCTATTTAACCTCTCTAAGCCTCAGTTTGAAATAACAAAATAATAGAGAAAATATTAGGAGGTATCTATTACGCTACTAAGAGAAACTAATAGGAGGTTATCTATTATGTTACTAAGCATATTAAGTTAGAGTATGCAAATAAAACACTTTCCCTATGTGCCTTGCTATAAATATTAACAATAGCATTGTAAGGGGCGGGGGTGCAGGGGTGGGTGGGGGGACATAGCAGGGGCATCCGGAAGATGCTCCCAGTTCCCCAACGTGCCAAGGTACTTGGCCTCTATCATCCGGAAGAATGGGGAAAGGGGCCCCAGAGGGGCCATGAGATTGCCATTGGAATAAATATTGTGGACGCAAAGAGTTTTGCAGACAGCAATTTACTAGGCAGAGAGAGAGCTCCCACGCTGTTGTAGGAGGGGATGTCCATATAGACAAGGAGCAGAGTTTTAACCCTGGCGTTAATCCCTTCTCATTCATGTTCTCATTCAATGAGAGGTGTTCTTTCAAACTTCCTCTGGAGTGATTGATTGACTCTGATACCTGATTGGCTGCTTGGTCCACAACAGAGTCGCCCCCTCTCAGAGCTTTTGGGGAGCTCTCTGGACAAAGAAACCCACCTGGATTTCTCTACCTAGCCTGCCCTGGAAACCTAGACAAAGAAGTTTACGTTCCTGGATGGGGGATGGATGGAGGTGTGGTGACGGTAAACTCCTGCCTTTGAAACCATGCCCCTTGCGGACCAGGGCAGAGAAGTTTCTTTTCTTAACACAGCCCGTCAGCGTATTTAATGTTATTTAGCCTGGATATATATTTAATAAATACTTACTGAGCACAGTTCTGCACTCTATACTAAACTCTTGGAAAAGGACATTTGCCCTCATGGAGATTATAGTTTGTATTGTTTAAGGGGGAGGGATTTTTAAATACTGTATGCAATAGAATAAGAAAAATAAGTTCATAATCAGTTCTCTGATGTAAAAAGATCTTATAATGTTCACAGATATTAGAGGAAAAACTGAACTCAGTTTTATTTATCAAGAAGCACATTCAATTTTCAAAGGGCAGAAAATTGAGAAGTTGACGATGTTCAAAACCCAATCACCCCTTGAAGACTGCTGTATGACAGGCACAGAGTGCCGAGATGACCAAGAAAAAAGGAGTTCAACTAAAAGAGTTCAAAACATGAGCAGGGAAAGCAAAAAATAAATGGTTGCAATGTAACGTGTCCAGCCAGTGCTGTAACAGAGGAAACATGGGTAGTATGGTAACCCTGGGGAAGGAGTTTGAGCTGAGTCCTGAAGGACACAGAAGGGCTTCATCAAGTGAGCAAGGTGAGTGGGTTCTCAGCAGAGGGATATGTGACAAGAGTTTGAAGAGTGGTACTTACAGGTGAAGATTAAAATACTTAACAGCTTGGGTGCCAACTGGCACAAGCATTCAATAGCCAATACAGTTGCATCAGTGCTATTACAAATATGAGCCATGTGCTTGGAGTTGATGGGGCTGCTGGCTAAAACCATCCACAGTTGTCTGAGCTTTCCCACGCTAAGTCTCAGACATCTAAGAGATAAATTCGTCTCTACTGCTTTCTCTATGAATTCCTAACCCACAGAATCAGTCAGCGTGCACACTAGCATTCAATAGCCAATACAGTTGCACCAGTGCTATTTCCCAAATATGAGCCATATGCTTGGAGTTGATGGGGCTGCTGGGAAAAGCCACTCTCAGCTGTCTGAGCTTTCCCAAGCTAAGTCTCAGACATCTAAGAGATAAGTTCATCTCTACTACTTTATGAATTCCCAATCCACAGTCAGTCAGCGTACACACACACACACACACAGACACACACACACACAAAGTTTTATGCCACCAGTTTTAGGGTAGTTTGCTGCAGCAACGGTAACTGAAACACACCACATAACAGACAGGAACACAGCAGAATAACACAACAAAACGAACATGTCCTCAAAATAATCTAAGAACACCAGGCAGATTTTAAGTTGGGGAGAGGTAGGATGAACTGAGAATATGAATTTTTTAAAGCAACATATGATGAGAAATTAGATTTTCACATATTAAGAACAATATGGATCAATTATGAGGCTAACAGTATGTCAATAAAGGGATGGGGAATTAGAAAATGAAAAGTGTAGCTTGAAAAAAGAATTATTGCATAAAAATGAAAAACTGTGGGGAAAACAGCAAAATAACTCAAAAGATATCACAGTGTTTGGGAACTCTGCTGGCAGCTTCTAACCTTGTGAAGACTAACTTTCTAGTTAATATCTGTGCAACTTAGGTGGTGAAACTCAGTTAAACTGGCCTGTTTTTGATAATGTGTTCACAATTATTTTTTAAGTCTAGCAACTCCACTGATTTAATGTAATATTACTGATTTAATGTAAATCAAAATCAATTTTTGTTTTATTAAAGGAGGACTTCTACAATTATAGCGGCAAATATTTTGAGGCTTGTCAAAACTATGCTGGTGTAAGCACACTTACAATGAACAATAAAAGAAAACGGTGTTGGAAAAGAGAGTTTATAATCTGCTCATGATGGAAAGTTTTCTTGAAAATTTTTTCACAGTGGCCTTCTTTGACAGTAGAGGAGAACATTCTAGTACCCCAAGCTCCTCTAAGTGACAATATTTTCTCTATTTGCTAGCTAAAGGACAGTCTAGGGGTAAAATTCTTCATCATTGCTTTGAACTAACTAAAAAGTTTCACATTTTATGAGTTCAATAGGATTGAGAAAATGTCAAAAATAGGTGTTTATATTTATAGCATAGTTTATTTTCCCACAAAATGATAGAACAGGTTCTTAGCTCAGCCATAATATAGCTTTCCATCTCCCTCTCACTATGACTTGAAAAACTCAATTATCTCAATGTCTGATATGATCTGGGTCAGTTCTGTAATTACAGCTAAACTCAAAGTTCTAACAGGTTCTGCAAACAAACACTGATAATATTAAGGGTAAGGTTAAAGCATTATTTCTTTCTTTTAGAAATATTCCCCTATTTGGCTGCTGGAAGATAAAAACAGTGGCAAAAACAGGTATTTAAATGACCATACTATAATCACAAAAATTAAAAACAATTATATTTTAATGACATGGTACCCTTGTTCTAGAGTCCACTGTTTCTTTTAACTCTTACGTCGCACCAAAATCTACTCTATTCATTAACTTCTTGAGGAAATGACTCTCATTCAATTATGGTTACCAAATAAAATACAAATATTGCATGGGACATATTTATACTAAAAAATTATTCGTTATCTGTCTGAAATTCTAACTTAAATATGCGTTCTATGTTCTTGTTTTCTAGGTCCAGCAACTACATGGAATATTACTGGAAGGACTCTTGTCCTTTCCCATGAACCCCTCCCCTCCCTCCTGGGGATATCTAGGATGTAACACTAATCTTATTACCATAGAGCTATACTAGAAGTTCAAACAAGTACAGTCTATATTATGGATATATAAAACCTTCAGTGTCCAGGTTTCATAGAGAGGGATATTTCCTGAGCACTGCCTAGGTGTTTAGCTCCTCCCAATCCGCCCACAGGCGCGCGCGCACGCGCGCACACACACACACACACACACACACACAGAGGTAATAAGCTAATGCTGACTTCATTTTCCCCCCCAACAAGACACAGTAGATCTTGTAAACAGGAAGAAAAATGTCTCTTATACGCCCCAGCACAAGGGCCCTCCTGTAAGCACCATGCAGGCTCCTTGGAACTGCACCACCATTGTCTACTTTATTGGTTGCTTCCACTTGATAGACCATGTGACTGTGTCATCGAACATCCGTATAAATAGGCTCATGTTTATTCTGTATTTAAAAGGGAACAGTTTGGGTTACTGGAAGAAGTCTTTCCTTGCTGCATTTTTTTGCACACCAGCTAGAGAAAATCTCCGATCTACACTGGATCATTCTTCTCCTACTTAGTCCACCAAATCCCCAGCTGCTGGCTCACGCCCACACCTTTGATTGTACTGTCCTGTATTACACTCTCGTTGCAGTTGGAAGGAATTAACAGTCCTCCAGTGTAAGCCCCATGTTTGACCAGAAGGACTCTTTTTTTTTTTTTTTTAAGTGAATATACAATTTATTTAACATTCAAACTTCATTAAGACATGTGCAATATGGCAATTTTACTGGGGATTAAACCCTACCTAGGATGATTGCTTGCTGGGGTTTAGCAACAGGGTCCAGTTCACACTTAGCACTAATTAAATACCTTATTGAATAAATACAATACCAAACAAAATGCAGTCAAATGCTTTCTAAAAAAATTTTAAAGGCCTTTCTACTCAGGCTAATGACAAACACAATAAAGGCAGATATGCTAGTTTAACATAATTGGCTGATTTTATACAGCACTTATATCTTTTAGTCCACAAGTATATTATTAAATGATAGAGAACATCTAATACAACCATTTCTACAGAACTAGGAAATAAATTTCTAAGAAAGAAAGATTTTACAGACCCCATCTTTTATACCCACCCCAACAGTCTAACTCTAAAGAGGATAAAGCCAATGACTTTCCTCACAAGAGCTCATGACTAATGTCACTTTGCTATCAAAATCTGTATTTCTGATCCATTATGAGCATTGAGACAAGATTCAGGACTCTTGAAGTCCAGAGAGGTGATGTAACACATGATGACCACAAAGATAATTAGCAGCCGGTACTGGACGAGTTCCCAGGTCTTGTAGCCATTCAGTGTTCTTTCTGGCACCACCCTGTGCCTCCCTCAACAACATACCTTTACCTAAGGCAGAGCTGACGAAGTCAAATCCGAGGAAAATAATTCTTGCTAGGCAGTAGTATAGGAAATTGCTTTATAAAACAGACTATTAATTTGCTCACTTATAACAAATGACCATCTCCCTTGTGGAATAAATAATAACTCCTATCTGGAGAGCGGCTAGCAAACTTTTTCAATAAAGAGCCACACATAATCTGTGTGTTTCACTGAAATCTCCCTTTCAGAGAACCTGCCATGAGGAATATAGCTTATGAAAAGGTTCCAACTGCCACATTTTTCAGTCTACCAGGAAGCATCATTTGCCCCATAACCACATTCTCCTGGGGTTATTCTCAGCCGATAACTGAACATGGTGGGGGTACTACAGTGGGTCATTCCTGTCCAAATGAGATTACTCTAAAGCAAAGGTTGGAAACTTTTCTATAAAGATCCAGATAACTAATATTTACATTTTTCCATCCATGTGTTCTCTGTTGCAACACTTCAACTCTGCCAGTTAAGCATGAAAGCAGCTGTATGCAGTATGTAAATGAATGGGCATGACTGCATCTCAACAATAATGACAAAAGCAGGTGGCAGGCCAGATTTGTCCTGTGAGCCAAATAGTTTGCCAACTAGCTTGAAAGAGTTGAGGGACTACCCCCTGACCTGGCAGAACATTTCTCACCACTGTGCGTGATCTGAGGCTCTGCCTACTCAGTCTTTCCCTCCATCCCTCCTTTCACTTCTGTCAGACATGTCCATTCCTGCTCTCTACCTACCCTTCCTCCTTCCAGTCCTTATTCTTCGCAGGTATTTCACTCAATAAAATCTCTTGCGTGTATCATCCCATGTTGGTATCTGCTACTTTGAACACACAACTGGCACTCCTTGTGTTTATTTTAAATGTGATTGGCTGCTACTAGATTCCATGTAAATCAGGAATAAAGTAAGACACAAAGTAAAAATTGCTGCATTGGTCCCATTAAAGAAAAAAAAAGTAACTAAAAATAAAGTGATATACAGAAGTTAAATACACTGTAAGGAAGGAAGAGGGAGAAAGTATAATGTCATAGAAATTGTAAAGGACTGCCCTCAAAAGATCTGGGACAAACTCTTGCTTTGCCATTTTCTAGCCCTATGGCCTTCACCCTTTAAACTCCTCTCAGAAACAGGTTCATCCCACATTGCCTACCTCACAGGAATGGGTCAAAAGCACATCACTGTCATTCAAGTCATCACCTGTGTTTGTTATCTCATTTGAACCATTTTATCCCTTGTCAAATCCACAGCATTTCATTAAGGAGTTGAATTTTTTATTTTACAGGAAATATAAGGTTAGTCCCTGTAGAGGTATAACAAAGTCTATGCACACTTCAAATAAGTTGTCCCGGCTGACCATTGTCCTTGGTTGGAATTTGCAAACTTGATCCCCTCACTGACCAATTTACTTTGAACTGAGGACAAACAAGCCATGGCTTACCTGTGTCAACAGGCCTGCTTCCAAAAGGAACAGATAAACCATCACCATTACAGAAATAAATACTCACATTTCATCTTCTTTCTACGCTGGACTAAGATAAGAATGTCATCTTTTAATCTAACAGGCTCAGACCAAAGATTTCTCAATGGCCCCTTCAGACTGAAATGGATTGATATGAGTTACCCTTGATATGAAAGGAGGCAAGAGAAATAACTGAAAATATCCTCAAGTTTGGGTTTATTAGAGAGAGAGGCACGGCAGACAACAACCAGATTTATTCTGTACCTGTGTGAGTTTCAACAGTCAACATTAGTGTATTGATGCAGGATATGTAAGATAACTCCTTTGTCAAGAGATTGGACTGAGAATAACAGACTTGAGGACTCAAAGTGTGAAAAGAATCATATGAAAGGAAAAAGGTAAAAGGGTGAGAAAAGGTTTTCAAGAATACATATTGAATTGTGAGAAATAAATGTAAACCTATAAATCAGTCACAAAGTTTATTTATTCATTTATTCAAAAATATTAACCACCTACTGTGTGCCAGCTGCTGCTCAAGATACAGAGATTTTGGGGTGTCCAAGATAGGCAAGAGTCTTCTTACATTTTATCATGCGAAGAGAGCCCAAAAAAGCAACCCATACTTAATTATTACTTTTAGAGGTTGATAACAGCTAAGAAAATAAGCCAAAGTAAAATGAGGCAGAGGGAGGAAAGGCTAATTTGGATAATGTGATTGGGGAAAGTCTCCCAGAAGAGGTCACTTTTAAACCTAGACACAAATGAAGAGAAGACAGCCACAGGACGCCTAGGTGAAGGGGTTTGTATATAAAGGAAATGGTAAGTTCAAAGGCCCTGAAGCAGGGACAAGCTCAGACCATGCCAGGAGCAGAAATAGGACCTGTCTGCCTGGAGCTTAGCGAGCTAAAAAAGTAGTGTGAAATAAGGTCTCAGAGGTAGGCAGGGGCCAGATCAGGCTTCTGAGGTCATGATAAGGAGCTCAAATTATACTAAATGAAATGGGAAGCCATTGGAGGCTTTTATCATCAGATTAGTAGGTGGAGATAAGCAGATCAACCAAAATGACTCCTTAAAGGTATACACCTTGTCTTGCTTACTTCTCCATCCCCTTGACAACTAGCCAGTGCTTAAAACACGTGCATTCTCATTAATGCATATTGCTTTGAATTGAGAAAAACAATTTATGTCTATCTTGCACTATTTCTTATGAGCCCCTTAAGGGATATAATTCTTTTAAAAAAATAATTTCAATGATGAGCAAAATATCTGGTGTTGTAATTTTCAGAAATATTTGTGAATGAATGAATGAAGCAGATATTGAAATTGGAGAGTGGAAGACACAGCTGCTAGACCAATTTCATCCTGAGGAGAAAGGTTAATTTCAGGACCCACTGTAGCTAGGGAACACTTTTAAGAGAGAAACGGAGCTGCTGTAAATCATGTTGGGGCAACAGGTGTGAAGTAGGACTATCTTGAGCACTCAGGAACATATGGTCACCCTAAATACAGTTTTTATTAAATCTCATCAAATCGTCAACTCTATCCACTGTTTATTAGCTCCAGATTCGCCAAGACAATTTCTGATGACTATTTTTTAACTTACTTTGTTTTCAAGCCAAGCTAACAAGAACATTAATGTCTCGATTAGTCCTTTAATTAGAGATTAACATGTAGATCAAACAGGTAGGCTCGTCTCATTTCTTCCATTGAGATAGCAATGTGCTATTTTTTCTCCATAACTATTGTTTCTTGATATATTAACTCAATCACAAAGTCAAGAATCATGGCATATTGTTCATAAAGCTGTTTCACATTTATTATTGCCTTTGAAATCAAACCACCAGTGTAGTTTTTTTTTTTTTTCTCATTTTTAAATAAACCTCTGACCTCTCATTTTCAAGCAATACATTGTCATTTATGGTTGGTTGGTTGGTTGGTTGATTTTCTCTTTGATGAAGCCAAAGGTACAATATAGCACTTTATTATACCTTGCTTTCAAACATGAGCGATTTTCCTACAGTTTTGTCAGTTTCGGGAATGAGAAAATAGGTTTTGTCTAAACAAGTTCTCTAATAGAGTTATCCTGGTAGGCTGGATCCCAAGAATCATATTTATTTGCTTAAGTTTACTTTTCAGCTAAATTGCCACAAAGCCTTGGCTTGTCAGAACAGAGCCTGAGCAAAAGGAGAACTATGAAAGGGAAAACTAAAATGATAGAGTTGAAGTTTCCTATTTGAGTTTGCAGTTTCCTCTATATTATTCTAAAGACTGGCATGGATCAAGCTGCAGCTTGAGGAATGGGGGATGTAAGAGAGTATGCCTACCCAACACAGCCTCACAGAAGCTTGTAAATTGAATTCCAATGTTATAAGTTCAACGTTACAGAGTAATGTGACTACCAAGGAATCTCGGGTTTCCCAAAGGAGCTTGGAAAAGGCCACAGTTGTCCTCTAGTTACACACAGCAGGAGACACCTGTTAATTCTCTGTGTCAGTTCCATAGAAATGGAAACCACATCATGTCCTGAAAGTTACCACATCATTTCTACCTAAAACATGACAGTATTTTTTCTGTTTGGGGACATTTGCAGTAGCTGATTCCCCCACCTGAAACATCTTCCCCCAAATCTTCACATAGCTGACTCCCTTTCTCCATTCAGGTCAGATTTTATCTCCATTCAGCAGCCTTTCCCAACATTATTCCCACTCATTACACTGTTTTTTCTTGTTAGTAGCACGTGTCTGTTCACATATATGTCTATGCATGCACCACATGTTCTCTTCACCTTGCCCCAAACGTTCACACACTCCCAACTTAGCTCTCCAAAGCAGGAAATTTACATGCCTTATTCACTCTTATAACCCTAATTTCTGGAACACTGCCTGGCACAAAGTAGTACACAGTAGAATTTAGATAAATGATATATGAATAAATGTGTGCCTTTCAGGGTCAATATCCTGAGACCTTCTGTAACAGGTATCTCAGCTCGCTTCTTACTAGAGCACCTGCTATCTGCTACCATCACTCTGGCACTGAAGCACCAACTATCTTGAATTATGACCTAGCTAGTTTCATACGTCCTTGTCCTATCTAAACAACTAGCCCATGGGAAACTCAAGACCACACGCCATGTCTGGTCTTCCAAGGTCACATTATATTTTGGGTGCTGAAACTACATCCCTTTCTCTATTGTGTTTCGTGTAGACCAAAACTACTTCTGATTCATCTATGTACAACTGCATCCTGCAATAGAGCCAATCACATTAGAATGCTAACTACATGCCTGTTGAACCATAGTTATATTCCTTTAACCACTCACTTGTTCAGTATTATGGTTTGAGTATCTGTTTCCTCCAAAACTTACATTGATATCTAACTGCCATCTTAACAATATTAAGAGGTGGGGTATTTTGGAAGTGAGCTGGCCATTGAGGGCTCCACCTTCACTGGTGTGATTAATGCTGTTATGAATGGCAAGTCCAGCCCTCTTTGCTTCTTTGCCCTTCCACTTTTTTTTTTTTTTTTTGAGACAGAGTCTCGCTCTGTTGCCCAGGATGGAGTGCAGTGGCATGATCTCGCTTACTGCGATCTCTGCCTCCTGGGTTCAAGTGATTCTCCTGTCTCAGCCTCCCAAGTGCCTGGGGCTACAGGTGTGTGCCACCATGTCTGGCTAATTTTTGTATTTTTAGTAGAGATAGGGTTTCACCATGTTGGCCAAGCAGGTCTCAAACTCTGACCTCAGGTAATTTGCTCACTTCAGCCTCCCTTCCTGGGATTACAGGCATGAGGCCCTGCACCTGGCCTGCCCTTCTACCTTCTGCCAGGTGATGACACATCAAGAAGGATCGCACAAATGCTAGCACCTTGATCTTGGACTCGAAGTCCCCAGGACTGTGAGAAAATACATTTCTCTTCGTTATAAATTACCCAGTCTCAGGTATTCTGTTATAGCAGCACAAAATGAACTGAAACATTCAGCATGGTAGATAGTAATGTTCCCAAAAGAAATATTCTTATCGCACTCCAAAATAATCCAGTTTCTTCTAATTGAGAAAATCAAGAAGAGGTATTATACAATAAGAAACCAAAGAAATGGTATTTTCCTTGAGAAACCCTAAAGTTAAATATGAGTCTAATAAAACTGGTCTTTAATGGCATTCATTTATCCAGGATCGATTAAAGTCCTTTATTCTCTCATAGATAACAAAAGCAAGCTAAATTTTCCCATCTGGCAGGCTGACTTTCATAGACCCCTTGCATTCCCACTTCCAATTGGGATGTATGCTTACCAATAATATAATATATTTGTTCTCATATCCTTTTCTTTTTGCCAGTTATTATTAATATAGAACAATTTAGTGAAACATTTGGTAAATTTATAAAATATGAATGAGAAAAAAAGAATTTTGTTTACATAAAACTGTTAGAGACACTCAATGAACATCTTTTAAAAATCTCTGTTCAATTAAATCCCAGGAGATAATTATAAATAATCAAGGAAATTTTGTAAGAATCTAGAATTCTACCCTTAAATTGTTTCACAAATGTGTTTAACCTCTCTAATTTAAAGAAATTGGAATTGGGATTATATGACATATATTTTGGGTATGGGTATTTCAAAAAAATAAAACTATACTAAATAGCCTTAACCCTGCATCAAAAGATGGCAGATGAATATTCACGAGTATGGTGATCAAATAAAATGTTTAAGATACATGCATGTGATTTTCTGATGTGCTCCACATTAACAGACTTTTTGATCATCTCCCTAACTAGCAGTACTAATCTCAGTTTTCATTAATATTTTTGGTTAGATTAAACAGGAATCAACTCTGTGCACTTAAGTCCAAGAAATGAATTGATCAGAAGAAAATGGATTACTCATCAAATCAAAAAAAAAAAAAAAACCTGACAACCAGACTTTAGAAATGACAGAAACTAGGAAATTTTCAGTGATCTGGAGAGAAGAACCTACAGAACGGTATAGTCAGGGAGACAAGATGATTATTCAGTTCTAACCACTTCGTATCCTCTATTCTAGATACAAACTTTAAGGTGACAAACAGTGCTTGTCTAGGATTGCGTGTACTCTTCCACGCCTTGGAATGGGTAAGTCAGATATATTGACTAAGAATCTAACTAATATTGCATGCGATGGAGAAAACTAATTATCCGAAGGTAATAGAGGTGCTATTATTAGAAGGGGAAGCATATCCTGGGAAGAAAAATACATCAAAAGTCCAACGGTTAAACATCCATTCAATGGCAGATGAGAGGAGACATTCTTTAATGTACTCCATCGTAGTTTCTCAGAATTGTTTCTTTCATGCAACAAATACTTAGCATATTCTCTGTGCTAAGTGTCAAGGATATAAATATAAAGATACAGTCTTTGCCCTCCCAGGGCTTACAAGCCAGTGGAAAAGACTCCTGAATCAGCAGACATTACAATGTAAAGTGGTGGAGATGTTCAAGATAAGAAATGAGACCCCTGGGAAGAGTGCTCCTAACCTAGCCTAGAGATCTCAAGGAAGGTTTCCCAGAGGACCTAAGATGTGAACCGAACCTGGTGGCTGTTTTGGAAGGATAAGACTATATTACAGATAGAGGGGATATGGGAAAAGCCAAAATAATAAGTGCTATGAAAGAAAATAAAACATAGAGAGAAGATAGATAATGCTGAGTTAATGGGGGAGAAGGTTACTACTTTTTCAAATAAGGTGGTCAGGAAATGTCTCACTAAGAAAAGGACATCTGAGCTGTTGCCTAACAAGGGTGAGGAAGTGAGCCAGGTAGATATGTCTGAGAAGAGTGCTCCAGGTAAAAATAGCAGGAAAAGTACTGAAGTGGGAGCATGCCTGTAAATGTCTACCTGACTTTCCATTGTCAATTCGACTTGTATCAAACTGAGCTTATTGTCTCTCCTCTATGTCATCCCACAAACTTGTTCCTTTTCCAAGGTTCCCTGGTTTAATAAATGGCACCAAAGCTAATCAATCTAGCAATCTAAGAGTCATTCCTGACTCTTTCTTTTTTCTCTCTTCCATTATCTAGTCCTCACAAATGTTTATCTACCTTCTAAATATTTCTCAAATCCGTTCATATCTCCCTTTGTCCCCAGCCTTGCTGAAGCTACTATCATTGTTCTCTTGGATGTTACAATGGACATCATAATCACTCTTACTGTAACCTTCCAATTCACACAGCAGCCAGGATGCATTTTCAAAGATGCAGACTAGATCATGTCAATTACTTGTAAAATCAAAGCAAATTAGAAATGCTAATGGCTTTTTATTGCCTATAGGATTAAATTCCAAATCTATGACATGGTTTATGAGGACATTTGGCTCCTTTCTGCCTTTTCAAGCTCATCTCATGCCACTTCCTTCCATGTTTTATGCTCCACATTAAATTTTCAGCCTGTCAAATATACCACATTCTCTTTCACCTTTAAGACTTGTAATGTGTTCTTCTCTGTGCCTAGAAATTTCTCTTCACTTATGGAAGCAACATCATCTTCACCTAGACAACTCTTGTTTATACTATAAGACTTAAGCTTAAACAAGTCCTTCTGGGAGTCTCTGGTCACTCCCACCACATTCTGTATTTCTCCTCTAACAAGACTTATCACATGAGGGTGTACACTGCTGTACTTATGTAAACCATGTGGTAGGTTTCTGTCTTTACAGTCTTACAGAATGCTCCCCTGGGGAACAGAACCCCAGGAAACTGTTCTCTATTTTGAATATGGTTTACAGATATTTGCTCCTCACTTCTCTGTAGTTCCCAACAAGAGTCCTAATTGTGAACACAGAAGACCATGATGGGAGAAGCTTCTCAATACCTGCTTCTGACACCACTTCATTACCCAATAACTTTATGGAAATTCAAGGAGTTCCTTTCTATAGAGTTTAGGCAGTTTTCCAAAGTCAAACAGAGTTGAGTTGGGTTGGTGAGATAGAATAATATGTTTTTAACTCTGCTCATTCCTAAACTCACTTGTCTACAATGAGAAAGGCCTTGCTTCCTAGTATTTAGGAACAATCTTCCACATATATGATCCCTTGTTCCTCAACACTTCCCCTCTGTCTTCAAAATTCATAGTCCTCTCCCACTTATGCATTTCCTAACTAGTGTTTCCAACTTCTCCACCTTTCCTCAGGATACTTCAACCCTGTCTATAAAAGAAATCAACTCTTAGTTCTCCAGTCCCTTCTTGTGTCCCACATACTGAATATCAATGTTCTTTCTTCTCTGCCTAGTTCTTCTGGTTCTTCAGTGTAGAGGGGATTCTGACCTCGTGAATAGAGAGAAAACAATGATGATATCCCCTCAGTTGCAGCTATTTTTCCATGGAGAATCTATTATCAAACACTGTCCTAAAGATTACTCTTCTTTGGAAAATTTTCCACATTCAGAGCTTAAACTTGGAGTTAATATCAATAATACTATCAAGCTAATATCACCTTAAAATTTCAAGGAAAATTAACAAAATAATTGAAATAGACTAAAAATTCCAAACCAGAAGAGAGAAGAAAGTTGAATGCACAAAGTACACTTAATCACTTTTTTAAAAAAGAAGAAAATAGAAAAAGTGCAACAAACATATATGAGCAAGATAGTTTTAAATTTTTGAATATATAAATAATTATAATAAATACCAATCGACTAAGAACATAGGATTTCAGATTGTATTTGTGTATGTTTGTGTGTGTATGTGTGTGTGTTTTGCAAGATATACTGTCAATGCACAAGAGCACAGAGAGTTTGAAAGGAAAAAAATAGAAAAATATATATCAGACAAATGTTTGGTTATATTAACAACAGAAAAACATGCTTTAAGGTAAAATATTTTAAATAATAAGATTATTTATACACAGTGATAAAATTCATTTCATAAAGAAGACAGAAATATCCTAAATTTTATGTACCTACTAAAATAGGCTAAAATTATATAAAGTAAAATTGACAGAATAATAGAAACATTCAAAAATTCATCATCATAGAGATTTAAATACATTTGTCAATTACTAAAGAGACAAAAACTCAAAAATACATAAACTATTTGAACACAATAAGCTTGACCTAAATGATGTATTTCAAACTCTGTACTCAAGATTTAAGCAATATCCTCTCACCTACAAAAGTAGCAGATACATAGGATGAACGAGTCTAAAGATCTACGAAATGATTCATGCTAAATGAGTAGATTTTCATCTGTAAATAGAGACAATTTGACATCCTCTTTTCCTAATTGAATACCCTTTATCCTTTTCTTGCCTAATTGCTCTGGCTAGAACTTCCAATACTGTGTTGAATAGGGGTGGTGATAGAGGGCACCCTTGTCTAGCGCCAGTTTGCAAAAGGAATGCTACCAGTTTTTGCCTATTCAGTATGATATTGGCTGTGGGTTTGTCATAAAAAAAAGAAAATTTCAGGTCAATATCCATGAAGAACATTGATGCAAAAATCCTCAACAAAATATTGGCAAACCGAATCCAACAGCACTTCCACGAGCTTATCCATCATGATCAAACTGACTTCATCCCTGGAATCCAAGGCTGATTCAAAATATGCAAATCTGTAAATGTAATCTATCACATAAACAGAGCCAAAGACAAAATCCATATGATTATCTCAATAGATGCAGAGAAGGCGTTTACAAAAATCACAAGCATTCCTATACACCAATAACAGACAGACAGACAGCCAAATCATGTGAACTCCCATTCACAATTGCTACAAAGAGAATAAATACCTAGAAATACAACTAACAAGGGACACGAAGGACCTCTTCAAGGAGAACTACAAACCACTGTTCAAGGATAAGGGAGGACACAAACAGATGGAAAAACATTCCATGCTCATGGTTAGGAAGAATCAATATAGTGAAAATAGCCATACTGTCCAAAGTAATTTATAGATTCAATGTTATCCCCATCAAGCTACCATTTACCTTCTTCATAGAACTGAGAAAAACCACCTTAAACTTCATATGGAACCAAAAGAGAGCACACATAGCCAAGACAATCCTAAGCAAAAAGAACAAAGCTGGAGGCATCATGCTACCTGACTTCTGTTCATATCCTTTACCCACTTTTTGATGGGTTTGTTTGTTTTTTTCTTGTAAATTTGTTTAAGTTCTTTGTAGACTGTGGATATTAGCCCTTTGTCAGATGGGTAGCTTACAAACATTTTTTCCCATTCTGTCAGTTGCCGATTCACTCTAATCATAGTTTCTTTTGCTGTTTAGAAGCTCTTAAGTTTAATTACATCCCATTTGTCTATTTTGGCTTTTGTTGCCATTGCTTTTGTTGCCATCATGTTATCTGACTTCATGCTACTATACTACAAGGCTACAGTAATCAAAACAGCATAGTATTGATACCAAAACAGAGATATAGACCAATGGAACAGAACAGAGGCCTCAGAAGTAATGCCATACATCTACAACCATCTGATCTCTGACAAACCTGACAAAAACAAGCAATGGATAAAGGATACCCTGTTAAATAAATGTTGTTGGAAAAACTGGCTAGCCATGTGCAGAAAGCTGAAACTGGACCCCTTTCTTACACCTTATACCAAAATTTACTCCAGATGGATTAAAGACTTAAACATAAGACCTAACACCATAAAAACCCTAGAAGAAAACATAGGCAATACCATTCAGGACATAGGCATAGGCTAAGACTTCATGACTAAAACACTAAAAGCAATGGCAACAAAAGCCAAAATAGACAAATGGGATATAATTAAACTTAAGAGCTTCTAAACACCAAAAGAAACTATGATTAGAGTGAATCGGCAACCGACAGAATGGGAAAAAATATTTGCAAGCTACCCATCTGACAAAGGGCTAATATCCACAGTCTACAAAGAACTTAAACAAATTTACAAGAAAAAAACAAACAAACCCATCAAAAAGTGGGCAAAGGATATGAACAGACACTTTTCAAAAGAAGATATTTGTGCAGCCAACAAACATATAAAAAAATGCTCATCATCACTTGTCATTAGAGAAACGCAAATCAAAACCACATTGAGATACTACCTCATGCCAGTTAGAATGGTGATCATCAAAAAATCTGGAGACAGACACTGGAGAGAATGCGGAGAAATAGGAATGCTTTTACACTCTTGATGGGAGTGTAAATTAGTCTAACCATTGTGAAAGACAGTGTGGCGATTCCTCAAGGATCTAGAAATAGAAATACCATTTGACCCAGCAATCCCATTATTGTGTATTTACTAAAGGATTATAAATTGTTATATTATAAAGACACATGCACACGTATGTTCACTGCAGCACTGTTTATGATAGCAAAGACTTGGAACCAACCCAAATGCCCATCAATGATAGACTGGATAAAGAAAATGTGGCACATATACACCATGGAATACTAAGCAGCCATAAAAAATGATGAGTTCATGTCCTTTGCAGGAACATGGATAAAGCTGGAAAACATCATTCTCAGCAAACAGACACAAGAACAGAAAATCAAGAACTGCATGTTCTCACTCATAAGTGGGTACTGAACAATGAGAACCCACAGACACAGGGAGGGGACCATCACACTCTGGGGCCTGTTGAGGAGTGGGGGGCTAGGGGAGAGATAGCAGGGGGTGGGGAGATTGGGGAGGAATAACATTAGGAGAAATACCTAATGTAGATGACAGGGGAATGGATGCAGCAAACCACCATGGCATGTGTATAACAATCCTGCACCATCTGCATATGTAACTCAGAACTTAAAGTGTAATTTAAAAGAAAGAAAAAAAATTAATAAGGAAAAGTAAAGAGCCAAGTAAAGCTAAAAATCTGATTTAAAAAAAAATAGAAGTTGATGGGACTTCCTCTGCCAGTTGTAAACTTTTATTGGAAAGTTATAATAATCAAGATAGTGAAATATTGGAGCAAATACAGATAAACAACCTAATGGGAAAAGTAGAAATCCCAGAAACAATCCATGCATATATGCAATTATCTTATATGGCAATAAAAAAACAGGAGGCCAAGAAGGTATCATCAAAGATGCAAGAATAATTGATTATTCATATTGAAAAACAAAATTAGAGTACCCATTTAAACCATAAAAACAATAATTGCTAAACATTTATTACATTATGCTAGGTACTTTTCCAAGTACTTGGTGTATATTAACTCAGCAGTCCCCAAACTTTTGGCACCAGGAACAAGTTTTTTGGAAGACATTTTTTCCACAGACTGTGGTGGGGGTGGAGGGTGATTTTGGTCTACCTCAGATCATCAGACATTAGTTATATTCACATAAGGAGAATGCAACCTAGATCCCTTGTATGTGCAGTTCACAATGGGGTTCACACTCCCATAAGAATCTAATGCTGCCACTGATCTGACAGGAGGCAGAGCTCAGGCAGTAATGCTGGCTCACCCATAGCTCACCTCCTGCTGTGTGGCCCCATTCCTAACAGGCCACAAACCAGTAGCAGTCTGCAGCCCAGGGGTTGGTGACCCATGTATTAACTAATCTAATCTTCACAATTATCTTTGAATTAAGTATCATTATTTCCATCTTACATATGAATAAACTGAAGTGCAAAATATAATTTTGTATGGATAAAGAACTTTAACGTGAAAAGTCAAATTTCAAAACTCTTGAAGCAAACAGAATATTTTTCTGACATTGGGATTGAAAAAAAATTTGTAAGCCAAACATCAAAAATACTAACTTTTAAAAGCTTGATAAACTTAAATATATTAAAATTAAGAACCACTATTCATCAGAAGACATCATAAAGTAAAAATTCATACCAGAAACTGGAAGAAGACATTTGTAATACATAATTGACAATTAGAATCAAACAAAGTCTTACAAATCAATGTAAAAATATTAAAAATGGACAAAAGACCTGAACAGGCATTTCAAGAAGATAAATAAAACATACAGCCAGTAAGTATTTAACAAGATGTTCAACATCATTAGTAATTATAGATAAAATGCAAATTACTTTCACAATGTGATACCATTTATAACTACTAGGTTGATAAAATTTAAGATGTCTAAACAAAATCAGAGGTAGAGAGGATGTGGATAAATAGGCTCACCAATATATTGCTGGTAGGGCTGTATCTTGCTAAAAACCATTTTGGAAGATGATTTGGCTTTTTTTTCATGAAATTGAACACATACCCTCTGAACAAGCAAATCTACTTTTGGAGATATGGTCTTGAGAAACTCTTGCATCAGAATCCATGTATAAAAATGACCAGAACAACACTGTTCCCCTTAGCAAAGAAACTGGAAATAACTCAAATGTGAATCAATAGAGGATGAATAATTGAATGGTAATAAATTCTAGAATGGAAAATGACACCAGAAGTAAAAAGAAAATGCAATCTTTATACACGATGAGAGTGAATTTTATAGATATAATGTTGAATAAAAATAAAAGCAAATCTGAAAGAGTACATTTATTAAATTGATAAAGCTCAAACAATATGTTACAGTAATACACATGAAGTACAAAAAAAAAATCTTTTAAAGTAAGAAAAATATAAAAACAAAATGTAAAACAATTAGTTTCCTCAGAGAGGAGCAGGTATGTGGGTGTAGTAAACGAAATAAATGGAAACTCGTAGAATAAAATAATGTATTCACATGTGCTATTTTTCCAATTGAGTGGTAGTATCAAAAGCGTTCAACATTTTATTAGGCTTTATACTTTACATACATATTAAAAAGATTTTACAATAAGTCCTCACTTAAAATCATCGACAAGTGGTTGGATACTGTGAGTTTAAGCAAAATGACAAATAGCAGATCCTTGAATAATTTCATTTCATTCAATGTCATTTCATTAACGCTGATGAGAAAAAAAACAGTTGGTTTCATTATATCTAGTTTCACTTAAAGTCACAGTTTCCAAGAACATATCAACAATGTTAAGTGAGAATTTATTATATGTACATTAAATATTACATTTAAAATACAATCTTTTAAATTCTGTGAGTTCTCTTCAACGTAGGGTACAACTGAATATGCACAAGGAAAAAAATGAAGTTGAACTCCTACCTCACATCATATACCAAAATTAACTCAAAGATATCAACAACCTAAAAGAAGAGCTAAAGCTATAAAACTTTGAAAGAAAACATGGGCATAATCTTCATAACCTTGAATTTATTAATGAATTTTTAGATAATCACCAAAAGCATAAGTAACAGAGGAAAAAAAGATAAATTGGACCTCATCAACATTAAAAAGCTTTGTGCATCAAAAGATATTATCAAGAAAGTGAAAAGACAACCTACAGAATGAGAGAAAACATTTGCATATTATGTTTCTGAAAAAGGTCTAGTACCCAGAATACACCAAGAACTCTTACAATCAGCAACAAAAAGACAAACAACCCAATATAAAAATGGGCAATGGTTTTAAATAGACATGTCTCCAAAGAAAATATACAAATATCCAACAAGCTTATGAACAGATGTTCATTATTTGCATTGAGGAAATGCAAAATGCAGACACCAGTTCACAGTTACTAGGCTGGCTATAACTGAAAAAATAAATAACAAGTGGTGTTTGGGACTCCTTTTGCATCTACTGAACTACAGAGTCAGAATTAAAAAAAAAAATACATTGTAACCATTATACACAGTTGCTGGAAATGTAAAATAGCACAGCTGCTGTAGAAAACAGCTGGACATTTCCTCAAATATTGAACATAGTGTTACCATATTACCCCACAATTCCACTCCTAAGGATATATCCGAAAGAATTGAAAACAGGTATTCAAACAAATACCTGTACATGTAACTTCATAGATGTACTATTCACAATAATCAAAATGTAGAAATAATCCAAATGTCCACCAACAGATGAATGAATATGAAACCACCATCAAAAAATAATAAAAGAAAATTATTACAGTGAAAGAGATCTGACCTAACCAACTCCATCTTGTATCTATCCTCCAAGCTGTCCTTGTTCATTGCTGGGCATAGGCCAAACTAACTTTGGGAGGAATTTAATTTATAGTTAAACTTTGAAAAAGTCAGAAACAGTCATTTCCCAAAGCAAACTCCCTTCTTGCCTGGGGACTAGACTGCCTTTGTAGGACTAACACAGTAGCCACAAGATCAGAAATTATGGTTTAGGTGTCATACAGCTAGAGGCTACAAGATTCTGATCCTCCCCAAATTGCTCCCGGGGATAACATCACTGTTGCAAAACCTAAGATCAGTGCTAGAGATATTTTGTGGACTCTGTACTTGATGGCTCAGTTGGCACCACCCAGTTCAATAAACTGGCTCATCCAGTATTATAGCCCCCACCAGGGAAATGACTCAGTGCAGAAGATAGCTGCAACACCTTATGATTTCACCTCTCACCCAACCAATCAGCACTTCTGAATCACTGGCCCCTACCCACCAAATTGTCCTTAAAAACCCCGATTCTTGAATTCTTGAAGTGACTGATTCAAGTAATAATAAAACTCTGGTCTCCCATGTAGCTGGCACTACGTGAATTACTCTTTCTCTACTGCAATATTCCCCTGTCTTGATAAATTAAGTCTGTCTAGGGAGTGGGCAAGGTAAACCCATTGGGTGGTTACAGACAAATAAAATGTAGTGCATGAATATATATATGTGTATGTGACTATTATTCAGCCCTAAAAAAGAATGAAGTACTGTTACCCATTACAACATGGATGAACCTCAAAAACATGCTAAGTGAAATAAACCAGACACAAATAAAGTCACCTACTGCATGATGCCATTATATGATGTGTAACTATAACAGGTCACAAGGACAAAAAGCAGATTGGTGGTTGACAGGGACTGCAGGAAAGAGTAAGTGGAGAGTGACTGCCTAATGGTTATGGAGTTCTGGAATGCCAAAAACGTTTTGGAACTTACTATGGGTGGTAGTTGTACAACATTGTGAAAACACTAAATGTCACCAAATTGCCCAGGAAACATTGAAGAATCCTCACATATGTAAAAAGGCATTGCAAACTATAATGTAATATGCAAATCAAAGGTTTTCTTCTAGGGTTTTTATTGTTTTAGGTCTTACATTTAAGTCTTTAATCCATCTTGAGTTAATTTTTGTATAATGTGTAAGGAAGGGGTCCAGTTTCAGTTTTCTGCATATGGCTAACCAGCTTTCCCAACATCATTTATTAAACAGGGAATCATTTCCCCGCTGCTTGTTTTTGTCAGGTTTGTCAAAGATCAAATAGTTGTAGATGTGTGGCATCATTTCTGATGCCTCAGTTCTGTTCCATTGGTCTATTATCTGTTTTGGTACCAGTACCATGCTGTTTTTATTACTGTAGCCTTGCAGCATAGTTTGAAGTCAGATAGTATGATGCTTCCAGCTTTGTTCTTTTTGCTTAGGATTGTCTTGGCTATATAGGCTCTTTTTTGACTCCATATAAAATTTAAAGTAGTTTTTTCTAATTCTGTGAAGAAAGTCAATAGTAGCTTGATGGGGATAGCATTGAATCTGTAAATTACTTTAGGCAGTATGGCCATTTTCACAATATTGATTCTTCCTATCTATAGGCATGGTATATTTTCCCATTTGTGTTCGCTCTTATTTCCTTGAGCAGTGGTTTGTAATTTTCCTTGAAGAGGTCCTTTATATCTCTTCTAAGTTGTATTCCTAGGTATTTTATTCTCTTTGTAGCAATTGTGAATGGGAGTTCACTCATGATTTTGCTGTTTGTCTATTTTGGTATATTAAAATGTTTGTGATTTTTACACATTGATTTTATATCCTGAGACTTTGCTGAAGTTGCTTATTAGCTTAAGGAGATTTTGGACTGAGATTATGGGGTTTTCTAAATATACAATCATGTCATCTGCAAACAGAGACAATTTGACTTCCTCTCTTCCTATTTGAATATCCTTGATTTTTTTCTCTTGCCTGTTTGCCCTAGCCAGAATTTCCAATACTACATTGCATAGGAGTGGTGAGAGAGGGCACCCTTGTCTAATGCCAGTTTGCAAATGGAATGCTTCCAGCTTTTGCCTATTCAGTATGATATTGGCTGTAGGTTTGTCATAAATAGCTTTTATTATTTGATATATGTTCCATCAATACCTAATTTATTGTGAGTTGTTAGCATGAAGGGGTGTTGAATTTTATTGAAGGCCTTTTCTGCATCTGTTGAGATAATCATGTGGTTTTATCATTAGTTCTGTTTATGTGATGGATTACTTTTATAGATTTGTGTATGTTGAACCAGGCTTGCACCCCAGGGATGAAACCGAATTGATCATGGTAGATAAGCTTTTCATGTGCTGCTGGATTTGGTTTGTCAGGATTTTATTGAAGATTTTCATGTTGATGTTCATCAGGGATATTGGCCTGAAATTTTCTTTTTTAGTTGTGTCTCTGCCATATTTTGGTATTAGGATGATGCTGGCCTCATAAAATGAGTTAAGGAGTCCCTCTTTTTCTATTGTTTGGGATAGATTCAGAAGGAATTAGACCAGCTTCTCTTTGTACCTATGGTAGAATTCAGATGTGAATCCATCTGCTCCTGGGCCTTTGTGGTTGGTAAGCTATTAATTACAGTCTCAATTTCAGAACTTGTTATTGGTCTATTCAGGGATGCAACTTCTTCCTGGTTTAGTCATTGGAAGGCTGTATGTGTCCAGAAATGTATCCATTTCTTCTAGATTTTCTAGTTTATTTGTATAGAGGTATTTATAGTACTCTCTGATGGTAGTTTGCATTTCTGTGGGATCAGTGGTGATATGCCCTTGATCATTTTTTATTGTGTCTATTTGATTCTTCTCTCTTTTCTTCTTTATTAGGCTGGCTCTCTATCTATCTATTTTGTTAATCTTTTTAAATAACCAGTTCCTGGCTTCATTGGTTTTTGAAGGGCTTTTTATGTCTCTGTCTCCTTCAGTTCTTCTCTGATTCAGTTATTTTTTGTCTTCTGTTAGCTTTTGAATTTTTTTTCTCTTGCTTCTCTACTTCTTTTCATTGTGATGTTGGGGTAGTGATTTGAGATCTTTCCTGCTTTCTCCTGTGGTCATTTAATGCTATAAATTTCCCTCTAAACACTGATTTAGCTGTGTCACAGAGATTCTGGTACATTATGTCTTTATTCTCATTGGTTTCAAAGAACTTATTTCTGACTTAATTTTGTTGTTTGCCCAGTAGTCATCCAGGAGCAGGTCATTCAGTTTTCATGTAGTTGTGCAGTTTTGAGTGAGTTTCTTAATCCTGAGTTCTAATTTGATTGCACTGTGGTCTGAGAGACTGTTATGATTTATGTTCTTTTGCAGTTGCTGAGGAGTATTTTACTTCCAATTATGTGGTCAATTTTAGAATACATGTGATGTGGTGCTGAGAAGAATGTATATTCTGTTGATTTGGGGTGGAGAGTTCTATAGATGTCTACTAATTCCGCTTGGTCCAGATCTGAGTGCAAGTCCTGAATATTCTTACTAATTTTCTGTCTCATTGATCTAATATTGACAGTGGGGTGTTAAAGTCTACCACTATTATTGTATGGGAATCTCAGTCTATTTGTAGTTTTCTAAGAATGTACTTTATGAATCTGGGTGCTCCTGTATTGGGTACATATATTTAGGATCGTTAGCTCTTCTTGTTGCATTGATTCCTTTACCATTATGTAATGCCTATCTTTGTCTTTTTTGATCTTTGTTGGTTTAATATCTATTTTATCAGAGACTAGGATTGCAACCCCCCCTTTTTTTTCTTTCCATTTGTTTGCTAAATATCCCTCCATCCCTTTATTTTGAGCCTATGTGTGTCTTTGCACGTGAGATGGGTCTCCTGAATACAGCATACCAATATCTCTTGACTGTTTTTCCAATTTGCCAGTCTGTGTCTTTTATTTGGGGCATTTAGCCCATTTACATTTAAGGTTAATATTGTTACCCATGAATCTGATCCTTTCATTATGATGCTAGCTGGTTATTTTGCCCATTAGTTCATGCAGTTTCTTCATTGTGTGGATGGTCTTTACAATTTGGTATGTTTTCACAGTGACTGGTACTGGTTTTTCCTTTCCACACTTAGTGCTTCCTTCAGGAGCTCTTATTAGGCAGGCCTGGTGGTCCTCAGCATTTGCTTGTCTGTAAAGGATTTTATTTCTCCTTCACTTATAAAGCTTAGTTTGGCTGGATATGAAATTCTGGGTTGAAAATTCTTTTCTTGAAGAATGTTGAATATTGTCCCCCACTCTCTTCTGGCTTGTAGGGTTTCTGCAGAGAGATCCACTGTTAGTCTGATGGGCTTCCCTTTGTGGGTAACCCAATGTTTCTTCTGGCTGCCCTTAACATTTTTTTCTTCATTTCCACCTTGGTGAATCTGACAATTATGTGTCTTGGGGTTGCTCTTCTTGAGAAGTATCTTTGTGGTGTTCTCTGTATTTCCTGAATTTGATGTTGGCCTGTCTTACTAGGGTGGGGATGTTCTCTGGGATAATATCCTGAAGAGTATCTTCCAACTTGTTTCTATTCTCCCCACTTTCAGGTACCCCAATCAAATGTAGGTTTGGTCTTTTCACCACAGTCCCATATTTCTTGGAGGCTTTGTTCATTCTTTTTCTTTCTTTTTTCTCTAATCTTGTCTTCATGCTTTATTTCATTAAGTTGATCTTCAATCATTGATATCCTTTCTTCTGCTTAATCAATTCAGCTATTGATACTTGTGTATGCTTCACGAAGTTCTTGTCCTGTGTTTTTCAGCTCCATCAAGTCATTTATGTTCTTCTCTAAACAGGTTATTCTAGTTACTAATCCCTATCACCTTTTTTCAAGGTTTTTAGTTTCCTTGCATTGGGCTTGAACATGCTCCTTTAGCTCAGAAGAGTTTGTTGTTACCCACCTTCTGAAGCCTATTTCTGTCAGTTCATCAAATTCATTCTCCATCCAGTGTTGTTCCCTTGCTGACGAAGAGTTGTGATCTTTTGGAGAAAAAGAGGCATTCCAGGTTTTAGAATTTTCAACCTTTTTGCCCTGGGTTTTCCTCATCATCAAGGATTTATCTACTTTTGGTCTTTTATGTTTGTGACCTTCAAATGGGTTTCTATGTGGACATCCTTTTTGTTGATGTTGATGTTATTCCTTTCTGTTTGTTAGTTTTCTGTCTAACAGTCAGGGCCCTCTGCTGCAGATCTGCTGGAGTTTGATGAAGGTACACTCTGGACCCTGTTTTCCTGGGTATCACCTGTGGAGGCTGCAGAACAGCAAAGATTGCTGCCTGTTCCTTCCTCTGGAAGCTTCATCCCAGAGGGGCAACTGCCAGATGCCAGGCAGAGCTCTCCTATATGAGGTGTTTTTTGACCCCTGCTGGGAGGTGTCTCCCAGTCGGGAGGGGAGACGGGGTCAGGGACCCACTTGAGGAGGCAGTCTATCCCTTAGCAGAGTTCAAATACTGTACTGGGAGATCTGCTGCTCTCTTCAGAGCTGGCTGGCAGGAAAGTTTAAGTGTGCTGAAGCTGCACCCACAACCGTCCCTGGCCCCAGGTGTTCTTTCCCAGGGAGATGAGAGTTTTATCTAAAAGACCCTGATTGGGACTGCTGTCTTTCTTTTTCAGAGATGCCCTGCCCAGAGAGGAGGAATCTAGAAAGGCAGTCTGGCTACAGTGGCTTTGCCTTTGGCAGCTCTTGAAAATAGAAGGCATGTCTCAGGCAGCAGCGAGGCCAGATAGTGGATTCCTGTGCCGCTACTCCCACTATTTTTATTACATGACTACAGAGTATTCCATTATTCAATATAATGCAATCAAACCTTCTGTTGGTAAATAGAAATATCTGGATTTTAAAATAGAGGATTTTACTCCCCACACCCAGTCTAATAAAGGTAGTAGTTTAAAAATAAAAAATTATAAGGTAAAATGCTCCTTCCTCTTCTGATAATATTTCTGAACTCTGATAGGCAATGTTGAGGCCAAGGTCCTTGGCTACCCAATGGTTTGATGAAAAATCACTGACATAACACAGATTAATTAATTGGAGAAAAGAACACAAATTTATTTAATGTGTGGAGCCTTCAGAATAAAGACCCAAACTCTCAATGAGGTACAGAAACTTATAGAAAGAATTGGGGGTTGGACAGGCAGAAGAGGTTATGGGAAAGGGGGAAGAGGAATTCTAAATGCAGCAATAAATGATTACTAGGGAGAATGATTGGATCCAAGGAACCAGAAATTAACTTGCAAAGAGCTCTCTCTGAAATTTAAATGACCGTTGGAGACAGTCATTACCTTGAAAAAAAGGGTTTGTTCAGGCGTACATTCTTGGTCATCTTTTCTGTAATGGACAGAGAGAGGAACAGGAAAAATTATTCTCATTGGTGGGTCTGGCTCTTAGACAGATAGAGGAACTTCAACTTCCAAGAGAGGTCAGAGAGACCTTGAAGGTGTCTTCAGTGTGGCCTGTCAAAAATGCCATATTTGGGGATATGGTTTCTGAGCCCCAACAATAGCCTTTGTAGGAGACCAGAACATGCTACCCTAAAATATTCCTCTTTGGCAGAAGGGTTATTTTGAGTTGATTATTTTGAGAAATGGCAGACACATAAGAAAATTCAAAAACAGAGTTAAAGCTACCCTTTTTGGAAGAGAAATTAACATCTATCCAAAAAAATCTCCATTTATAAAGTTATCTCTCTGTCTCTCTCTCTTTCTGCCCCACAACCCCCAGCCAAGAAGAGATGTATGATTATAAATCATTTGAGACTCTTATCAATGGAGAAGGCACTCACTTAAATCGCATAACAAACTTTTCTCTTATTTACTATACTTTTCCCATATCCTCCCTTCTTTGTTTCAGTGGGAGATTGTATGTAAGCCCAAGTCTAAATAATCTCTGAGATTTAGTGATTTCTCTAGATAGCTCTGATGTATACATGACGTATACATGTTCATAAACATGTGTTCTTTTCTTGTCAATCTGTCTTTTGTTATAAGGGCCCATTCAACTAACAACCATCAAAGTAAAGAAAAAATTCTTCTTCCTCTCCTACAGTTTAAATAGGGGACATATGACTAAAAATATTCAATTGAAAAGAATATTTTGGAGTTGATGCTGAATTTCTGTCAAGAAAATTTGTGGATACCAAACAAGGGAAAAAAAGGGGAAAATAAAATTCTCACTTTCTGGTGCATGAAGCAATGGGTTCATTTGTTAATATGGCTTTTAGTTTCATTATCAAAATTTGAACATTTATGGTACATTAGCTGAGCTATTTCTAAAATTCTTTTGAAAATGAAAAGATTCATGTCAAAAATTGGCTATTTGTGACCTATTTCTAATAAACAAATGGATAAGTGAATATCGGCTGCTTCTGCAACTCCCACTGACTTGAAAACTGCTTACTTTGAACCATTCAGGATAATTCTAGAAAGTTATAATGATTTTTTGGGAACATGTAAATAATGAAACTCTGAGGAAGTGATTACATTACCATAGTTTTACTCTGGAACTTGGCATAATGAAACTGAACATTTTGTCAACAGTTAAAAACATTTGAGATTTGCTGAAGCAATCTAGTGCTAATGTCTTGAGTTGACTTTATAATTGAGACAATATGAGCCCTACTGAATGCAGTTATTATGATAGAAAGCTAATCTAAAGAAAGTAGGAACACGATAGACTGCATACGTTCTCAACTAGTTTCAATTTTGTATTTTAGTTTTAACAGTAAATGCCTCAGACTGCTGAATATTTTATTGTTGTATAACCACCAAGGATACCATGCAGACAGGTAAGATATTTTAATCCCTGCCCCCCACCTCCGGTGAATACAAGACCCGTCAATGTCAGGAGTGGCACAGTGCAGTTGTAAAGTAAAATTTTCTTTAGCATTCCAACAGCAGAAAACATCTCTGGCTGCCAACAGTATCTGCATTTAAATTCTTCAGAATCACAGTTTCTTGTTCTTGTAAAGGACACACATTAGGGCCTGAATGGCCTTTGAAAGTCATCTTTTTTGCATTTGCGTTTGAGTGAGGGCTAAATTACGTATCTTTTCCATGCTAGGAAGAAAGAAAGTGAATTAAAGAAGAAATATAACTGTTTGAAATATGCAATGCCTTTACTAGAAACTGAAGGAATTGCATTCAGTGGAAGCTGAATTTCAGACTGGTAAATGTGTTGGTAATCCTCTCTTTGTTTACGGAAAAGGAATCACTTCTCAATTTTTGAAAGGAAACAATGAAATGTGCCCTGTGTTTGCAAAGGCTATAAATCCTCTCGTTGAGGCCACTTCAAGCTCACTGAGACTGCTGGTAAGGTTGAGTCATGCTTTCAATAATGCATGGCACAGTTTCAAAAACAAAAAACAAAATGTGTTCCAAGTCAGCAGCGTTGCTGAGAGAGAAAACTGATGATGAGGTTTCTGGAGAATCAACCTTCAGCTCTGTGCCCACAGTCAGGTCACCCATTTATTCCTCAGAGTCAAATGGCAAATGTATTCATGCTGGTAAAGGTCAGTCTCCACATCCAACTCTTACCCTTGGAGAGAAAGCTGGACCATCTTGGATACTTCACATTGGCTTAGGAATGTCAGTTGAACTTGGAAACCTGCCCAGATTGCATTTTGCCATGACTGGCAGACTTCTCTGAACCACACTTGTAAAGATTTACTCTTTTTGCACAGGAACATGTTGTATTGGATCGAGCGTAGAAAGTTAGCACCAAGACAAAATTATGCCAGATTGCAGGGTCATTTATTATGCCAGCGACCACAGAGGACTCACGTCTCTCCAACCTGTGGCGTCAAAAGGAGGGTGCCAAGACTTTTTATACCCGAAAAACCACCTTGGGAGTGGGGGTGAGGAACAGGGATGGGGATGAAAAGGTTTCGGACATTCCAAGGTCCAGGAGATCCTGTAATTCACCTCTTGGGTGGAGATGAGGGCGGGGGTCTCCGGACATTCCAAGGGCCAGGGGACTTTTGTCATTCTGTTTGTTACTTCAGTGGTTTACAGAAGTCAAGATAAGCATTTGTTTACGCACAGATCTTAGTTATCCTGGGCTGCTTATTTTAGTTATTACTAAATAACTAAAGCAAAGGCTAGCAATTCTGGCACAATATCACAAACACAAACTTTTATGAAAGTTGCAAACACTATATGTTCCTGATTCCTTAGCAAAGCTTACTTTCAGTACTATTCTTAAAATACTTAATTAAGAGAAAATTACACAGCCAATGAAAACCAGTACCACTGGTGTCAAAAACTTGAAGGAACTTCTCTCTAAACATTTAAAAATTAAGGTGTGGGGTGAAAAAAAACACATCTTAGGTGTTGGGTAGATTTTCTAAGTGATCCATTATAGTCCACAGGTTCATAAGTCATTAAATAGCAAGAAGAACATTATTTGCCAAAATACTAACAATATCAGAGTTTTTTAATACAAATAATCTAAAAACACTTTCCAGAACATCTAATATTTCAAATATGTCAGATATTATTCTGACATAAACCTGTGCTCCTAAATAAATTACCTATACCAGAGATTTATATCCTCTGGAAAGCTTTTTAAAAATGCAAGCTCCTGAAACCGGCTTTGCAAAAACTATAACTGAGGACATTATGACAGTGAAAGAAATCAGACCTAACTGACTCCACCTTGCTTTAAGCTGTCCTTGTTCATTCCTGGGTGTCCACCAAACTAACCTTGTGAAGGAATTTAGTTTAGCTTGACTCTGAAACAAAAGTGTTAACAGTCCTTTCCCAAAAAGACCCCCTTTTTGCCTGGGGACCAGTCTGCCTTTGTAGGACTAACAAATTAGCTATAAGATTAGACATCACAGTTTAGGGGTCATGCAGCAAGAGTCTGAACCTCCCCAAATTGCTCCCAGGGATAACATCACCATTGTAAAACCCAAGATCAGTGAGCTGGATGGATCAGCTGACACCACTCAGGATGATAACCTGGCTCAATCAACTCTGTGATCCCACCCAGTAACAGAAGACAGCAAGAAAATTTCACTTCAAGCCCCTATAATTCCTTCTGCAACATAACCAATCAGCACTCCCCACTTCCAGAGCCCTTACCTGCCAAATTATCCTTAAAAACTCCAATCCCCAATGCTCAGGGAGACTGATTTGAGTATAGATAAAGCTCTGGTCTCCCCTGCACAGCCGGCTCTGTATGAATTACTCTTTCTCCATTGCAATTCCCCGGTCTTGATAAATCGGCTCTGTCTAGGCGGCGGGCAAGGTGAACCCACCGGGCAGTTACACTCCTAAGCCTCACACCAGATGCACAAAATCAGAATCTCCAAGGGTAGAGCCCTTGAATCTTCTTTTTTTTTTTTTTTTTTTTTTTTTTTAATTCTCCATCATTCTGATCATTGGGAATCATTGGTCATAGACGGGATTTAAAATCCTAGTTTAATTTGTTTTACAGGTTTGTTCTTAAATATTTAGATTCTGTTTATACCCTTAAGTACATCTAAAATAACTAATCCTAAAATGCGCATTTTGTATTTTTTAAATAAATCATTATCAAAATTTAAATTTTGCACTTAAGAAGAAAAATTTTCTTAGGTTTTATTCTACTTTTGATAGATGTGTAGGTTTTAAAAATTATATGATATGATTAATAACACAACTTAAAGGTTCATACATGTCAGTGGTTTTATCACAACTCAGAAATTCCTAGTAATTAGTGCTTTGAGCCCCATTTAGCCTAAGAGTGCTAATTTGGCCCTGTGTGTTATTGAGCTTTATTAACTAACTTGTCACCATGTATTTTATAACCTCACAATTTATTTAATGTGGTAGGAAAATAGATAAGCAGCAGCAAACAAACTTATTAATGCCAGTGTATGTCGTTTTATTTGCTGTTTGCTTTCATTTTTTTTATGTGATTTTAGCTTGCACCATCATTAACACAGAAAACCTGAGCCTGTGTTGTACACTAGCTCGTGTTGATTCAGAACAATGAATGAACATCTCCTTTAAGTGGAACATAAATGAAGATTTTAGATGGTGGCAATGACTACTAATTGTTCTGCCTGTCAGTCCTGGCCTCCAGCCTGCCCTCAAGATTACATGGGACAGAAACATCTGTCTTCTTTAATCCACTGCTATCTTGTCTCTGTTACAACCAACACCTAACTAATACACAGTCAATGGTGGTCATTGTGAGCATTTTTAGGATACTCTACATCCTTGTCTGCCATTTTGACATTGATAGCATTTGGGATGATGTAAATTCTGCACACACAAACGTACAAAACATCTACTAAATAGGACAATAGAGCTTGCGCTGCTATAATATTCATATTAATGAAGGTATTGTACACCTACAGCAGAGATGAAACTAAACAGCAAGCTCACAACATAAAAATGAATCTTGGATTTGGGGATTTAGACATTGAAAGAATTGCAGTCCTTCCCTGAGTTAACAGTATCTGTAATAACTTGTTCTGAATAACATCCCAGGGAAGAGGAAAGGGAATAACTGGATAATCAGAAGCCAAGAACTTTCAATGTGTATATGGATAAATTTATGAATACTTAGCTGAAACTCTCAGTTAAAGGACAGCTACAACTGCGCACATATTGAGCCAATGTTTTACTGCACCATTGGCCCTTGATGGAAATTGTTTCCATCACGTCTCATTGGAAAGTATCATTGAGAGCTGTTGCAGATCAGCAACAGGGTGTTTTCCTCAGTGAAGGGGAGAACTAGACCATATTCTGCCCGCGGAAATGTTTTCGTGGCAGATATAAATCTATGTTAGAGAGAACTTGGCTCCTGCTGGAAGATTTTCTTTCTAAAAATCATTCAGTAGCACAAATGAATGTTCAGTGTTTGTTTTGGATAAATGTTCATATGTGAGGTTACTCTGGGAAAAAGGACTAATCTCTCCTCTTTCCCCTGCTTTATTCTTCTTTTATCTTGTCCGCCAGCCTTAAAGGTGAATCTTTCAAATTTTGATTTCCTATATGATTTTCTTCTTTTTACCGCATTCGTGTTTGTTTTTTGTCACTAATTTCTTTTATGTGGTTTCCAAGGAAATACATATTTTTGTAATGAATGTTTTTAAAACACCTCTTCTATTTTCCATTAGAGTTATCCACAGAACAACTTCCCATTATTTGTCTAGCAAACATGTTTTATTGTGGATTATTTGTGTTTTTGCATTTTAAGCTGCTTCTTTATACAATCAAGCTTACAAAACACCCTGTTTTATAAAATGTGAGAAATAAAATACCAAGTATTGGAAAGGTCCACTCCTGGTCTAATGCTCTATAGATCAGCACATCTCAGCGGCTCTTCCCCACATGTGCTGGCAAAATTCACTAAAGAAACTCCAACATTTAGTCAATGAGCCAATAAATGAAATGCTCCCTTAAAAATGTCCAGATTACTTAACCTAGAATTTTGCCACATAAAAGCACCTTGTCTGCTTAAAGGATCATCCTCCATCAGGTATAAGAACATCTCTTTACTGTGGAGTCACTTGTACCTAGTCTAGTGCCTGGGACTGAGCAAATGTTCACAAAATATTTGCTAAATGTTGCTCATTGCAACCAAATTGCATGTCAAAAATGGTGGAGGTTGTTTTTTTTTTTTTTCCTTAAAGAAGACACAAGTAAAATCTTCCTAAGTAGTTTACTTTAATATTACATCATTTCTGTAACCTCATTCTTAACTTTAATCATTTCTATTTCCTCCTATTGAAGCAGGATATTTTCTTGACCCCTTCACGGGACTTGCAACAGGATGCCCCATTTACTCAGCCTGCCCCACTCAACCCCTTGCAGGAGAGTGAGAGTGAACAAGCATAGGAACCAGCCAGTCACTTTGTCACCAGCAAGAGAAAACCACTAGCTCAGGTCTGCTGTTCTTCACATCACAGGAGGGAGCACATAGGCAAGTGAGCGCAGGAACCAATCAGCTGCTTTAGTGCCAACAGGAGCAAACCTGATACAGGCCCCACAGCAGCATCCAGGTGGGGGTGCCTGCAACCCCAAGGCCCCAGAGGATGTGTTACTATGCTCTCTTAGCTCCACCATCCATGGACAGCAGTGTGTTACCAGCTCAGTGGGCCCTTTGCATTGTCTCATGAAGCAGCTGTCCTCTGCCAGTGACGGCAAAGGGCCAGTGTGACAGCCTTTTTGGGTACCTGCACTTAGTGGGTCCCATATTTTTGCCTGGTACCCAAGAAGAATGTGGTCACGTGGATGAATTGAAGGATGGTGAATGCCCCTCTCAGCAGAGAGGGGAGCTAGAAAGGGAGCAGGAAGGGCTGGTCACTTTCCCCGGAAGTCAAGTTGCCTCTTCCCAATGTCCAACCACTTTTTCTCTCTACAAGCTGAATCTGGGGTCATTATAGGCACAGGATGGTGGGCAGGTGGGTCACGGTAGTTTTGGCAAAGGAAACATTCGACTGGTAAAAAGGCATTATTCAGAAAGATCCCATCAGGAAGAGCAGGCACACAGGGATGGAAGTTCTCACTTTGGGCTGTAGGTTTAAGGCTTTTTGGCTTGAAGATGGGGTTTTGCCAGGGACCCACCCTTGTCTGCCTAGAGTTTCTCTGCTTCCTGCCTCTATTACTATCAGTCCTTCTATTTTACCTATACATCTATTAGTCTCTTTCTTCTTCTATTATACTATTTTTAACATCTTATGGCATTGGAATTTTTTATATTTGTTTTTTATATTTGTCATACTGAGAATAGCAACCAAATCTATGAGTTAGTATACTGTTTTCACTCATCATCTTTTCCATCACACTCTCTCTTTGAAGTATAGTAACATGTTTTATTTCAATAAAAAGGTGTCTTCCTTTAGTTTACAGTCTTGTTTTCTTATTGCAGAAGTATGTTTTAAAAATGTTAAATATAGTAAAGTCATCAGAATGCATAAAAAAGTTTTACACTGCAGAAAAACTGACCACAAATTCTTTTAGTTGCCACAATTATTTTAACATGTAACACTTACAATATCCCCTAGGTTTTAACTCACCAGATATTTTAAATATAAAATAAAGATGCCTTAATGCAAATACCTTTAACAATGCTACATCGTTCAGTGAAAAATATAAATCCTTTAGGTTGACATCTGCAACTTACCATTATATGACCCATATGACCCTGATGTTCCTTTCTAACTATATCCAAGTACCCATGTGACAGCAAACATGGACTATTCCTTATTCTTCACTTTCTCATCTTTGTTCTCTTCTTCCTACTTGGTGCAACCTCTTCTGTCCCACTTCCACCTGCCATTATTTTCACTGCCTTTTACTTCCATTTTAATTGTCCCCTCTTCCACATGGGCTTTCTTGATTCTACCAACTGGCTCAAGAATCTCCCCTTCCACTGAACAAGCATAATGTATAATTGTTTCTCTTACAGCTCTAACATTTTGCCTTTATTGATATTTCTTGCTTTGATATTGTCCTACATAATGATAAATAAAGAAGAAAAGACTGATTATTTTTACTTATCATTATAGTCCTAGCCAAACAAACATAATACCTTGAACACTGTAGCTCTTCAATAAGTATTCAGTGAGTGTATTAGTTTCCTGGGGATGCTGTAACCAAAAAAAAATACCACAAACTCAGGGCTTAAAACAACACAAATTTGTTCTCTTTGATAGTTCAGGAGGCCGGAAGTCTGAAATTGCTTTCATTAAGCTAAAGTCAAGGTATTGGCCGGGCTGCACTTCTCACTGGAGACCTATGAGAAAAATCCATTTCCTTGACTTTTTCAATGTCTAGAGCTGTATTCCATGGCTCATGGCCACTTCTTCCATCTTTACCATCAGCAAGTAACATCTTCAAAATGCTTTCTGCACCTGTCTCATCACCTTCTCCTCCATATCAAATCTGCCACTGCCTCCCTCTTAAAAGGACATGTGATTACTTTAGGGCCCACATGGATAATCTAGGATAGTTTCCCTGTTCCAAAATCCTTAATTTAATAATATATTTTGTCATGTAAGCTAATATTCACCCTGTTGCCATTACTTTTAGGTTCTGGGGTTTTGGATATGGGTATGTTTGGGAACCATTATTTAGCCTACCACAGCAAGTTTAATGTAACAGCCTTCACTGGTGCTGTCAATCATTTTTGTCCCTAGATGGGATGGAGTAATAAGGTTCTGAAAAGTTTACAAAGTGCTTTTATATTTAATCATCCTGACAGCTCATTGAGTTCAGTATTGTTATCTATTTTTTTGGTTTTTTTGTTTTTTGTTTTTTTAATATTTGTTTAGAGACAGGGTGATGCTCTGTTGCCCTGGCATGATCATAGCTTACTGCAGCCTTGAACTCCTGAGCTCAAGCAATCCTCCTGCCTCAGTCTCCAAAGTAGCTGTAACTACAGGCACATGCCACCACACCCAACTGTTGTTTAACGCGTCGTAAGATACAGGATCTCACTATGTTGCCCAGGCTGATTTCAAACTCCTGCTCTCAAGCTGTTCTCCCTCCTCAGCCTCTGGAGTTACTGGGATCATAGGCATAAGCCAAAGTGTCTGATTTATCTATGTCTTAAACCACAGAGAGGTCCTGTCCAAAGCTGCAAAGCGGCTCTGTGAGCAAGCCGGGTTAGACGGACATTTTCCCTGGGACTCCCAGAACCACCAGCCTTTGATTCCTTCCTGGGCATCTTTCCCACATCCAAAGTACCCCCTTCTGTTAAACTTTGTAAGCCACATTTATTTAAAGACTTTTAAAATATAACTAACTGATGTAACACTCAAAATATTCATGCGTGCTGAGTCTTCATCTAACAAGAAGTTTCCCCACTGACAGCATCTGATGTCCTCAGAGGGAGCAATTCTACCCTAACAGCCTCAGCTTCAGCCTTTCTGACCCTGCTGAGTCCTCTGCCCCAAGGAACCCACTGGGTCTGCCTTCTATCTCACCTAGCCTTGTTAGAGAGTTCATTTTCAGAACTTAAAAAAGAGGTTTTCTGGAAGGAAATGACTACCTTTCAGTAAGAACTCTCTACTAATCTGATAGGAAAATGGTTGCATCTGTCTCTCCTCACTTTTATATAGTTTGAGTTTTCCCGATGGTCAGACGCCTTAGGCACAGCACACTCCACATTCTGGCTGCTTCCTGGGTGTCTAGCATCTTCCCACATGGAACTGTGTCTTAGCACAGTTTGCAACAGGCACGCCCTCTAACTGGAACACTTACTCTCACCCCTCCTTTGTCTCCCTGACAACACCCTCTCTTCCTCCAGCGTTCAGCTCCATTCACCTCCTCTTTACATCTTCCCCCAAGCAGAGCTGACCCTGCTTTATTTTGTCCCCCAACATACCTGGGACCATTTTGCCTACATAGTACAGTATTTATCAACAGAATGGCTCATTGTTTGTCTCCTCACACAGGAATTCCCAAAGGACACACATTTTGTATAATTCTTAATCTCCCTGAGTCTTAATTTCCTTATTAAAAAATAGTGATGATAATAATTCCTGTCTCTTAGGGTTATTAGAAGGAGTAAATGAAAATGGATAAATATATACAAAACAGACCAGTTCCTGGCACATGGAAGTGATCAATAAGTGCTAGCTGTCATTATTCATGACATTTATCACTCTCTGACATCATTTTAATACATTTGCTTATGGTCTCTCAACCTGCCTAGAATATATGCTCCAAAATGGCAGATATTTTTGTCTGTTTTGTTCACTAGTGTATCCGCCAGGGCCTGTGGACCCTATTATATCCCTGGTACACAGCAGGCATTCAACAAAAATTTGGTGAACAAATACATAAGTCAATAAAACTTAAGGACCTAACATTATACCTGTTATGCAGTAGGGACACAAGGTTTGTGTTTTTTTAGTAGATTTTTTTCTTTAATATCATTTTTACCTACCTGGTGCTAAAACTGCACAGCACAATTGCTTTTTCAATGAAGTATTATCCTTAATTTAGATGAAAGACATATCATCTTCATAACTAAAAGCTCCCTTCTACGAATTCACTTTGGTTCAATGTTTCCTCATGTCCTCTATTTTCTGTCCAGTTGCAAAGGGTTTTGGCATATTTTCACAAGATGTTAAAGAAATCTTTTAAAGCATCAGTCAGGATACTGTGAAAGATATATAGAATCTCAGGACCCCAGACTCACTATGCCAAACGGAAAGCTAAGCTTGGAAACTGTCACCCATGCTGTTTTCCTTTTACTCCCAGATAGCTGTAATTTCGCAACCCATATCATAGCCCTGCTTCTCCTACACCCTCTTTTCACATATAAAATGTAGGTTTACTGAGGCTAATCAGAGTCTCACAAGAATATAACCATCTCCCTCACTGACTACCCTCCTTCCATTCCCCCTCACCTACCCACCCCCCCCACCCGCCCCACACACACTCTGCTTGCTCTTTCTTTAAATACCAAAGTTCACAAAATCCCCTTTGGAAAAAGCATAGATGACAGAAGTTCCTGTGATTCATGTTTTTCCCCTGGTGAGTCTTCAACCTTGGCTAAGTAAACCTCTAATCAACTGAGACCTGACTCAGTCACTTTTAGGTTTACAATGCCTATTTAAATTTAATTTAACTGAGACTAAATAAAATTAAACATTCTGTTCCTCAATCATACTAGCCACACCTAAAGTGCTCAATAGTCATATGAGGCTAGTGGCTACCATACTGGACAGTGCATATACAGAACATTCCCATCATTATAGAAAGCTTAATTAGATAGGCCTGGTTTACCAAGTTATGCTTCAGGAACAACCACCAAAATCTCAGATATTTAATGCAGCAAAATTTACTTCTGTGTACTCAAAGTTCACGGCAGGTCAGGATGACTCAAAGGTTCTACCTTCCATGTGCTAGCTCAGAATTATAGGCCATTTTGTTTTTGTGGCCCTTCTATATCCACATATATTTGCATCAGTGGAGTGGCAGGGAAGAAAACAGATAAATATGTACCAGTTCTTATGTGCTTCTAGCTGGAAATGACAGCCAAGCCTAACTTCAAGGGCCTAGGAAGCCCAGTGCTCTTTGAACACTGAAATAGAAGGAAATTAGTGGTATCTGCCACATTTAGCATGACTAAGTTTGTGTTCAAACAGCCTCCTTTAAAAACTGGTTATTTTACAAGGATTTGACTGGAATGGCAAGCTTTCCTTTAAGAAGTCAAACCTGACTTACAGAGCCAATAAAAGCCCCTTGGGAAAACTGGCTTCATACCTTACCTACACAGTGTAGGGTCCAGCCCTACAGGGTCCTTTGAGCCCCTCTTTGCTAGTGTGGAAACAAGAAACTGCAGAAATAAAAGGCACAAGACACAGAGATAGAGAAAAGACAGTTTGGGCCCAGGGGTCCACTGCCAACCAGAGCACAGAGTCCAGCAGTGGCCCCGAGTGTCTGCACACTGACTTTTATTGAGTACAAAGCTGGGAGCAGGGTACTTAGGACGTGGTGCAAAGCTGGGGGCAGGGTATGCAGGGCGTGGTGCAAAGCTGGAGGCAGGGTACTTAGGACGTGGTGCAAAGCTGGGGGCAGGGTATGTAGGACGTGGTGCAAAGCTGGGGGCAGAGTAGGTAGGGCATGGCATTGGTGGTCAGTGATAGGGTCAAGCACATCATGTGTCATATAGGTAGGGGCCCAAGACTTTCTAGTAGCCAAGATGAGGCAAAGAGCATAATGCATCAGTGCTTTTCCATACTTGTCAAGAAAGAACAAAGACATTAAGATTTATATTAGTTTTACTGATTATCTCTTCTAAGAAAAAAGCAACCAGGTGCAGAAGTGGAACCTGAGAGTGGGCACGGAATGTGACCACTGAAGCACAGCACCACATGGAGACAATTAAGCCCCCGGATGTCTGTGGGTCTACCTGACAGCTGTCAGGCGTCCGCAAGAGCTTGGAGGAGCGGAGTTTTCTCCTCACTCCTCCGAGGAAGGAGACGTCTCAGCCATCTTGGATGTCTCCTTCCCTAGCTGGCTAAACAGCGGGCGCTTTCCTAGCGCTGCCACTACTGCACAGCTGAAGTGTCCTCCAACAGCCCTTGCACGGGCATGACAGAGGGCTTAAAGCATCTTACCTCAGGGTCATTTCTTTCACAATGTCACCCCAGGTTCACACTTGCGACCTGAGAGGCATTAGTAAAAGAATTAGGATCACCTATGAATAACTAAGATCTCCTATGAATAACTAACTACTACAGTTATATTTCTGTTACTTTATTCTTCATTATTTACATGGAAATAGGCTAAGGCTTCTGGCTCCTGCCTTGGCACTTATGGGATCTCCGCCCTACAACACAGTCCTTGTACAGGGTTCCTGATTGGTGGGAAGTAAAGAATGTTACTTTCTGATAGGCCCAGGAGCCTCATGTAACCTTAGGATCTCAAGAAAAAAGGAATTTACTCAGTTCATAGGTATTTAAGGGTACAAACTTATGGCTGAGCTTGGATTTTAAAAGTTTTATCTGAGATTCCTTATAGAACAAAGTTCCATCAAAGCCAATTTTAAAAGCCTATGTAAAAAGATAATTATTCTTGTTGTTCTTTATACAAATAATCAAGCCAAGTATAACAAAGCAAATTGGTCTTACCATGATTTGTCTTCAGTAAAAATGCAAAACTGCAGGGAGAAGAAAATTACGTTTCAAGAACTATGGTACACTTGCTATTAGATTCTGGTCTCATTTTAAGCTTTTTTTAGGCTTTTCTCCTGCAATTTAGACTCACCCTGCTTATGCCTATAAACCAATCAGTGATCTCTGGCTGCAGCTCAGAAGAAACAAGAGGATGGGTAATGTAAAAAAATCCGGATCAATACACTAATTCTGGGCACATATTGGAATCAGCTAGCAGCCCCTTATCAGCTTGGGTCCAACAGTTGCTCACTTCATGGAAAGCCTTCTAATTTGGTTTATTTGGAGGTAATTTTGTTTATTTTGTTTTACTCTTATGAAATGCATTTGTAATTGTATTCTTTGTGTAGAAATGCAGGATAAGCTTACTGAATGTTTTCTTAAATTGAACACTTATTAATCTTCCAGGTATTATCTTTTGTCAGAGTTATGAGCGGCCCTTACCATACTGATGCTTTCTGACTGAGTTTGTCTCTATCCTTAATACAAAGAACCCTAATAAATAGGCAGGAATATCATCACTCCACTCCTATTCCGCCTGAAGAAGTTACAGAAGATGGGTCTTCATCCTCCTGCAACCCTTAGTGTTAAGTGTTCTCTCATAAAAGGGAGTAAGGGAGTATGTCAGAGGTGTTTGAACCAGAACAACTCCATCTTGAATAGGGGCTGGGTGAAATAAGGCTGAGACCTGAAGGGCTGCATTCCCAGTAGTTTCAGTATTCTAAGTCACAGGATGAGATAGGAGGTCAGCACAAGATAAAGGTCATAAAGAACTTGCTGATACAACAGGTTGCAGTAAAAAAGCCAGACAAAACCTACCAAAACCAAGATGCCAACAAGAGTGACCTCTGGTCTTCCTTACTCCTCATTTTGCAATAATTATAATGCATTAGCAAGCTAAAAGATACTCCCACCAGTTCTGTGACAGTTTACAGATGCATGGCAATATCAGGAAGTTACCCTATATGGTCAAAAAGGGGGAGGAACACTTAGTTCTGGGAACTGCCCGCCCCTTTCCTGAAAAACTCATGAAAAATCCACCCCTTGTTTGGCATATAATCAAGAAGTTAGAAAAAATATCCTTAGTCAAGCTGCTACTCTGGCTATGAAGTAGCCATTCTTTTATTTCTTTACTTTCTTAATAATCTCGCTTTCACTTTATGAGGGGAAAAAAGCTACCTCCTTGTATGTACCTTCCCATAATGAAGGCTATGGCATACGCACTGCCATTTTGGGAACACAGTAAAAACTGTCATAAATGCTACTTCTCTACATCTTTCTCTTTGCAATCATTTTTTAATCTGATGTCTCAGGTTTTGACCTCAGCTTGATTTAACCCATTTTCTACAATACCTCAGAAGGACCAAATCATTTTCCTGCTCAAATCCTTCCACAGTTCCTTACTGAATACAGATTAAAATAGTCTCTTCGGTGAGTGTAATAGCACACACCTGTAATACCAGCACTGTGGGAGGCTGAGGTGGGAGGACTGCTTGAACCCAGGAGTTTGAGACCAGCCTAGGCAACACAGTGAGAACTCATCTCTATTCTAAAATTTTTTTTTTAATTTTAAGAAATGCAATCTCTTTAACATGATATTCAGTGTCTCACAGAATCTGGCCCACCTGCTCTCCCAAATTTATCTCCCATCATGCCCTGCACTCCAGCACTACTGCATATATGGCTGTTTCACTCCCTCGTCTTTTGCATAATTCCTTAACCTTATGCTCTTACTCTCTCTGACCAAATGTCCTCTCTCTCCTTCCCTATCCATCATAGTTCTCTCAGCCTTTTAAACGCCACCTTCTGTGATTTCTTCAGTTAAAATTAACCTTCATCCCATATTCTCCCATAACTTGTATCTTACTCTGGTTATGTATCTCTATAACCAACCTCAGGAAAAGAATGTAGTCTTATTCATCTTGATTGTCTTACCAAAAGCTAGGAACAGACCACAGTGAGTGCTTAGCAAATGTCTGATGAATTTAATAAAACTTTCCCTGAGAGACCTTTCCTCAGAAATTTTCCACCCAAACTACTATCATCTTGAAGAAAAAACTATATTCACAGATTAGAAATGCAATTTTTTTTCAATAAGCAACAAAATAGATTTGGGGTAAAAATATAAGGAGTGGATGAATACCTTAAAATTCAAAAGAAATTACTCATTATTTTACTCCTAAGAAAAGTAAACATTTACCTAGCATTGAATCAGCATTTTCTAAGACTTTAGAGAAATGAAAGATTATATTTTAAATATTTTAATAGAAATCAGGAAAATTAAAGCATATTTAAAAATAGCCCACAATAACTTCCTGTGCCCTTGAAATATATGTATATGCTTTAATGTGATAAGAGAACATAATTGAGAATCACCTCCAAAATTTCAATATCATTAAGAAGGCATTGAAAAGAGATTTTAAAAAGAGATAGCAAAGACTTAAACTAGAAAAAGGAAGCATAAGGAAAGATGTTATTTAATTTGCTAAATTATACAGAATAAGAGGAAATACTTCTTAAAAAAATAGAAAATGGAAAAAGGAAATACATTATCTCAAAACATCTGGAGATGAATGATAACCATTTCCAAATAGGACGAAAACCTAGAAGAAGTATTATCTCAATGATAGTCTACATAAAAGGAAAAATGCTGGGAGGTTTTTCATAGTCACCTAAGAGATTATCTGTACAATAAAAGGTGAGTAACAAACTGATAAAGATGTAACAGGCTATTTCTTAAAAGAATGTTCTCTAGGGTCTCTGTAGGAGAAAAGATATTACAGATGATTTTTCAAATTTGAGTTTTTAAAAGTTTAGCTCTATTAAAAATTATGCCCTTCCTCATTTTCAAAGGATCACAGGAACATATAATCACTCTTCCAATACCCCTTTTGGAGTAAAGCAGCTGCTTTTCTTACAGCTGGCCCAGATCATCAAAACGTCATGGTGGATGAGCTTTCCTAGAAAAGTCAAGGAAAAACATCAACCCTCTCTGATGTGCCAATCATAAAGATGGTAAAGACTCTATTTGTGCCCAGATGGCTGGCAGCATTCTTTAGCCCTTACCTTTGATTCTGTTGTGGTGCCAGTGCTAAATAGATCAGCTCAGTTAATGTAGTATGCCCTGGGATCAGAACTACTGGTGTAATCTCCATCCAGGGAAGTGAGCTGTGCTCAGAGAAAAACTGTGCTATATCCACAAGAGGTTGCTCTGTGGTGGTCATCTAGATCACAAATTAATGTCATTAGTTAAAAAGTCTGGGTCAAGATCCCCGATTCTTGAGGGTGGGAGAGATAGTGTCTAAATTCCTTTTAAAAATGTATTCGAGGACTCCAGTGAGTGAGTTTTCACCCAGCCTAGAGGGTAAACCAAATGAGTGAGTCCCAATTTGCTCTAAGATTTAAATATATTGTAGGACATGAAAAATGAGAGTCTCTGAGAAAATACAAAGAATGCAGGATCCATTCTAGGAGAGCAGCAAGGCCTTAAAATGTCCAACTCTTTAAGGCCTAGAATAGATGCCTCAGAAGTGGGCCTGGTTGGGAATGACTCATGCTGTACCATATGAGACAGTAAGAATCTGCTCTATGCTCCTGTGGGACACTGACCCAGATTCTGCCATCTGACTTTTTCTGACCTCAGTCTGATTACCAAGCCAGAGCTGGTCTGGAACACACATCTTTTCTTGGTATGGGATGCCTCAAACCATTGTATGACTAGTCCTCCTGACCTCTTCTTGCTTTGGCCTTACCCAACTCTTTGTCCCAGTCTTCACCTATCTCGTAGGCTCCAGGATACCATGTTCCCTATCAAGCCTAGCCAGTTGGTTCACATCTCCTGCAGAAAGTTGCAGAAACCACAGGAACAAAATGGCCCTTTGCTCCAACTGTCTCAACAGAATAGCAGAAAGACACCCAAGCTGTTCCCTAGGCAACACAGAGAGAGACAACCATCACATTGTTTGCAACACATCTCTCACCTTGCCATGAATTGAACACAGCATGCACTCGCATACCCTGATACCTTCCTTCATGATGTCTTCTCTGTAAAGGAAGTCTCTTTCCACCCCCTTAGAGCCCATCTCCACCTTTATTCCTGCCACTCATTAAGCCAGTACTAGGGCATGTGGGGTTCATATATTCCTTAACAGAGACAGAGTCATTGGGGATTTCCAAATTGGTCGAGATTATAAACTTGAAGTCAGGTAGAATTCCAATTTCCCCACCTTCTAGCCATAGTAACATATTCATAAAATTAGTCTGATATTCATTTTTATTTTAAACCTCCAAAAGACTACTATAACTAATCTCACAGGTTTGGCATGAATATTATATTAGATGATGTGTACAGTGTACCCAATACAATGCCTAGCTCATAGCAAGCATTTAATAGAGTAAAATATTGTCCCAAGTCTAGACCATACAACAGAGACACTGTCTATCATGTTCCTCATTGCATCTCCAAAACTTAACACAGTGTCTGGTATATAGTGGGCACTAAATAATTACTTGATGAATGAATCAATTAAATAGTAATGAAATGCATTGTCGTATTCAACATCCTCCCTCTCCCACCTGTTCCCATATAATAAGAAAAAGAGTAAAGTCAAGGTCCATTAGACATAATGTCACTATTTAATAGACCTAGAATAGTCAGCTATAATTTAAACAAAACTAGTTCTCAGGGGGACAAACAATTAGGTTTAAATAGAGAAAGGGGCAATGTTCAAGGCATATTGTGAACACATGGACAGACTGTGCCAGTTGGCCTGCATAATGCACTCTCACTGTTCCTGTACCTCCTGAGCAAAGGCTTCCAAGGTCAGCAGAAAATCTCTGCACAGTCATGTCCTGAAGGAATGCTCTAGGACTCCAATGCCCAAGATGGATCCTCTGCCTGTTTTCTCCCTCATCCCTGAAGGTATTTGTGGCAGTTAGAATTGGCTTTGTCTGCAAGTAACAGAGATCTGTTTTCCATGATTTAGACACGTAAGTTTAACACTATCAATTACAAAGTCTGAAGATAGCAGCTGCTGTCACTAGTGCAGCAGCTCAGAGATTTCAGGGACACTATCTTTGTGTGGGGTTTCACTCATTATCCCTAGCATCCAAATATCATGTCCACATTGTAGACATAAAGAAGGGGAGAATGGAAAAGCCAAAAAGCTGAGCATCTGTAGCAGAAAACAAGTGTTTTCAGAAACCCCACACTAGTTTATGCATCATTGGCCAAAATTTTATCACATTAACTCCCCTAAGTCAAAAGAGATTTGGAAATGTAGGTTGTTGTTTTTTTCAGCTAGGAGTATTGATGCCTTCAAAAAACTCAGTGAGTAAAGCAGGATGGGCAATGGATACAGGGTAAGCAACCAGAACACTCTGAGCTAGCACTGTACATGTCCTGAGGCTGGAATGAATGACAGCCAGGGTTTCTTACTGAAATCTTCATTCTTAATCACTCCCTCTACCAAGTTATTTCAAAACTAGCAAGTCTTTCAATGGCTGCCTAAAGCTCAATCGTCCTTCATCCCCTTGAGTTAGAGAGCTATACCTGCTGCCAGGTCGCTGACAGCTATTCACCTTGAAGAAAGATGCTTCTAATATAACAGTAGGGTTAGTCCCATCTCCGGTCAAGAAAAGCTGCTTCTCTCCCCTCATAAAAAGGCATCTCCAAATCAATAGAACAAACTGTATCAGTATATTTTTTATTGCCTTACATATCAAGAAGGCAAAAGAGCTTTGCCCTTCTGCACAGTGAAATCCATATAAGGAAGATTCACCACATCCTCATCGCTTTCCAGCCAGTTAAAGATTTTCCTACACATAGAGGGGGAACAACAGACACTGGGGCCTTTCACAGGGCAGAGGGTGAGAGGAGGGAGAGGATCAGGAAAAATAACTAATAAATAGTAGGCTTAATACCTGGGCAATGAAATAATCTGTACAACAAACTCCCGTGATACAAGTTCACTTATGTAACAAACCTGCACGTGTACTCCTGAACTTAAAAGTTTAAATAATAATAGATATTATTATTTAATATATTTAATATTAAATTTAATATATTTAATATTAAATGATATATTACTTAAATTTTTATATTATATATTACTATTTAAACTATATATAATATATAAAAATTATATATATACATAAACTTATGTATATTAATTACATATATTATTAAACACTCGCGGCTATGAAAAGAAAATGTTTCACAGAGCACCAATATCCCCAGGTGAGTTTGGAAATATATCTAGAGCAGCCTCTCTAATATCACAAGAACAAAACAGCCAAAACATGGGTCTCAATACATCTCTTGCAATGGGAAACCAAAATATAACCCCCACTAAGCATCCCAGTTCTCCGGAAAGTTAGACAATGAGTCCGCTCAGTGAAATTTCACTCAAGACACTCAATGAAAATATCCAAACCCATAGCCTATGAGCCCTTAACTGCCCCAAAGCACAATTACTCCTTTCATATATCATACAAGTACAAAACCACACCCGCAGTTCACAGAGTCACACACTCCCTCATTTTAAAATTTGAGCTGATTCTCAAGAGCCGTGGAGATGGCGACTAACGTGAATACGCCTAGAGGCCTCGAGTCTTGTTCCCAGCTGTGTCCCTGGAAGGGAACGTCGGGGAGTGGGGTAATGAGCAGAATATCACAGACCAGGAAAACAAGCATTGAACGCCCACGTCGTCAGGCTGAGTTCTAGAGGAAGAGTAGAAGAGTTCAGTGAAGAAAACCGGACCTTTCGGGACCTGGTTCCACTTACCTGTCTGGCCTTCCCTCCTGAACGCCCACTTCCGGCTCTGATTCAGTGTGCACATCAAACGTGCTCCCCCAGCCGCTGCCTTTATGCATGCTCCTCCCCTACCTGGAACACGCCCCCACCTCATTCCTGCCCTCTGCTTGGCTAACTCCTACGTGTTCCTTAAAATACAACTCGGATATCACTTCCAGGTTAAAGAGCTCACCTTTATGCTTCCGTCCATTTCCCTTATCAAGCACTTGCCATATATACAGCTATAATACAACTCGCAATTGCCTGTGGGTAAAATCCTTCCTCTCGACCCCACAGTAAATTGCAAAAGGGCAGCAGCGGAGTCAGCCTTGTCCACAGGTGCATCCCCCATGCCTGCAGCAGCTGAGTCAGCCCTGTCCACAGGTGCATCCCCCATGCCTACCAAGTCAAGACTGTGGCAGCTACATAGCAGGCACTCAGAAGTTTACTGAATCAATGAGTGTCTAAAAGCAGGTGCAGATATAGACAGGTGGTCTCGTGTTCTCTCTCACAGCTGGCAGGCCAGAATTTTCTCCCAAATACCTGGATTCACCCTGATACTAAGAACATGCAGATAAAGGGAATAAAATGTGGATAATTCACGGTATAGCGCCACAACCAGGGAAACAACTCATTAATAGCTCAATGGGTGAAAGGTCAGAAGCATCGTATTTATGCTGGCGATCGATGTAGCTGTGTGAATTTCTTTGTAGATTTAAGGGAAGGATTCTTGGTCATTTCTTTTGTTTACAAGTATTTCTACAGTATTTTCTTCTGATAAGTTACAGCTGGCTTTGTTTAAGGCAATTTTAAACATTTTGTATAAATTCACCACCACCATGACTTTAAAGAGGAATACGCATACCAATATCATTGTGGTCCAAGAGAAATCAAGACAGCCTTTTGTCATTAAAATAGAAATACAATCACGTAGGGAGAATCTCAACAAGCCACAGGAAGAAAAAAATGGGGGGAAAAGCATAAAATGAATTGTTTTGCTTTCGATTTCAGGCTGTCTCCTCACAGGCAGAACACGTTTGGTTGAATCAAAATCTATGCTCCAGGGTATTAGCTTTCTTATCCGAATCAGGCTGTAGGTAACTTGGGGACATTCTTCTCTCTCCTTCAAATAACACTACTAACAGCACCAGTGAACGTTAATGTCACCCTCACAAGCCTGCCATAGCACTAGATCTAAAACTCTCTTAAAACAGTTACCACGCCACTTGGCTTTGAAGACATAATAAGTATATGTATCTGTCACTTCCACCAGTCGTGAACTCCTAGAGGGGAGAGACTACTTCCTTCCACCTTTGTGTCCTACATAACACCCAGCCATTCAGTGCATGGTACGCGTAGGATTCCTGGTATTTCTTTGGAGGTGGGGAGTGTCAAAGAGAACTGGAATTTTGAACATTTAATTGGGCTCACTAAATATTTTTGACTTTTTAATTGATGTTTAATTTCATGGATAGCATTCAATTTTAATAATTATGCTTTTGATTATTTTCCCCAAAAATCTTATGACTGTTTTGATACTGTGTAGCTTATTTTTAAATAGTTATTAAATTGCTTCAAAATTCCATTAACTTTTTCCTTTTATCTAGTGTGCTTATTCTTTTAATCCATGAAATTTGGCTAATGGAAATTGATTTTTCTCCAAAGTGTCGATTTCTTGCCACATCTAGCCCACATCCTATGTTACTAAGCTCAAAGGTTTTTTATGCAATCATTTCTGGCGTTAAGTTTGTAAATTATGCTTATATTTCTTATACCTGAAGAATATTGCTTTGTTATCTTTCCAAGAGTATTTAATCTATAATATTTTGGTTTATTTCAATGGGATTTTCACTTTTTTTCAGGAGAAAACTAAATCAGATCATTACTGTCTCATTCAACAATATTTAAATGTTCCAAATCTTTAAAGGTGATTGTTGCTATTGCCATTTACTGCAGTGATTTAAGAACTATTCACTGTGTAAAATTGGCCTTAGTACCGCACTTTGGGAAGGAAGATACCTTGCGTATGCTTGTCTTTGGTAACTCTTACCTGCTGTTAACTGGCTGTGCGACCTTGGGCAAATCACTGGACCTCTCTGAGCTTTAGTCTCCATATACCTAAGTCACAGGATTGTTGGAATAATTGCATAACAAAATGTTTGAGAAAATTTCAGGAAAGATGCCCACTGCATAAAGGGGGTAAAATAAGAGTTTATCTTACCTTATCATCTTCCTAGAGTAGCTCCTTTCTTTTCATTTCTATTCTATACCCTAAAGGTCTTATTATCAGACTACTTAATGATACTTTAATAAGGTCCTTTTAATGGGAAACTCTGAAAGTCTGAAAAAAATTAATTTTCAAAAGACATGAATTTTGGGCATCAGGAATGGTAAGAGGGGAGAATTCACAGGCCAGAGGTACCTCCTGGAGCCATCAAACTACACTGTATTGGGCTATGCTTTCTGCCCTCATCTAGGGGCCTGTCCTCTGGGCTCATTCTTACAATCAGGCAAAAAGAGAACAAAAAGATTGGTTATCAGGATATTTGATAGCAGATGAGTCATTTGGGAAACAGTGCAACTTCCCTCTGAATTTTGGCCACAAGATTCCATACCACTCTAATGAGGAGAAAAGAGAGCAAGATTTAAAAAAAATCTTTAAAAATTAAAGACATTATGGATTCCCAGAAGCAGGTTTCTACCGGCTATCAGCACATTACTCTTTTTGGAGTCCCGTTACCTTTAAAGCTTTAACATGGAGTACTTTGAAATTCAATGACAAAATAAAATGATGGGTGTGGTCAGGTGTATCTTACAGCTTTTCAATTCTCCCGTAATGTGGGGATTTTCTACAAGGATTTTTAAATGCTTCTTACTTTTATTAAATGTCAGTTCTGCTGCTCAGCAGTAATTAAACTGAAAGAAAAATGTCAAGAATGATAAATTACTATTACAGGTTTATTCCTTTTTTTTTTCTTTTCAGAAACTAGTCAGCCCTGTATCATGAGATTCAAAAATATTAACTTTGAGGATATTGAAGAAGAAAGGCTTTCTACTATGTTATTTTCAATCAATGATGCCTCAAATTCATGTAAATTTTAGTGACTAGGATTTAAATATAATCCATGGTGTCTGGATACCCCCATGTATATTCAATTTCATTTAGAACTACTTGACCCTGCAGAAGTAAGCTACCACAGCTGAAACAGGCATACATGGCCAAGTTTGTTATTTGACTAAGAGATGATAACTTTATATTTCAATATTTAACATAGAGAATGAGGTAGGGGTTAGTGAATAATTTTTCTGAATCAAGCCAATCATCATTAAAGTTTTTAAGAGACAATTTTCCAAGTGTCTCTGGTATTTTCGTTGAATCCAAATAGAACCTCAGGGATCATAAGTAAGAGCATTAAAAGCCAATTATTTTTCTAAGCATTATATTCCAGACTTTAAGTCTCCTTATTTGAGATAATTACATTTCCAGCTTATTTCTCAAACAAACAGAAGTCAAGATAATAAGCAGGATGGAAGTACAGGGAAATTTAAAGACCCTCCCCCACCCAACAACTGATTAGTTTTAGATAATGGTTTCCAATTTCAAGGAAGGAATATGTAAAATCTGGAAACATAGTTTTCAAATCAGTAGTATTAATAGATATGTACCCATTTTTCCTATAGAAACATTATATCACTCAAATGGAGTTAGACACATCACTGCCTCATTCTCTGCCAAAACTAATTTCCAACATCTAGTTGGAGATAATAATTCCTGTAAAAGTAGCTGAGAAGTAAGAGAAAAAAACCTACAATAAGACATGGTTTCTGGGAAGTGTAGACCCTCCGCATGTACAGATTTGTGTATGGAAACCAACACAGAGGAAGCTTGGCAACGGTGTACATTGGGAATTGTGGTGTTTCATGTGTTACGTAAATCAAGGAGTTAAAAATATTAGGTAGCAAGAATTAGGAAATAAGAAAGAAGATTTCTTTTTCTTCCTTGGTATAATAGAGTTTTACTAGAAGAATGCCTTCTGGATACTGAGAATTGGAATGGGATCCGTGTGCATGAAAGCACTTGGAAAGGGATATGAAGGGATTTGAGTATTACCAAGTTAATGGCCAATTAAAGACTATGCCTTTCCACTCACATCTACCCGCTGTATGTCTGAGAAGCTCAAAACTAAATAAATGTCACTTTGAGCATAAACAAAGAGGAAAATTCACACTTGGGACTATAGAAAGAAATTTCAGAGAAAAGAAAAATTTTAAATATTTTTTTTTTTTACTTTATTTTTTGAGACAGAAGCTCCCTCTGCTGCCCAGGCTGGAGTGTAGTTGTGCAATCTCAGCTCACTGCAACTTCCATCTCCCTGGTTCAAGCAATTCTCCTGCCTCAGCCTCCCGAGTAGCTGGGACTACAGGCATACACCACCATGCCCAGCTAATTTTTTTTGTATTTTTATAGACACAGAGTTTCACCATGTTGGCCAGGACAGTCTCGATCTCCTAACCTCATGATCCACCTGCCTCAGCCTCCCAAAGTGCTGGGATTACAGGTGTGAGCCACCACAACCAGCCACAAAAGTATTCTAAAGACTAAAAAGAAGAGCAGATTCTTAAAATGATTAACTTTGGTAAATGGAAGGTATTAACTGATTTGATTAATTTAAATCAGTATTTATTTTATAAAATATAGACCAATTTTTTTTCCAAATCAGCAAAAGCTACAAACTCACATACCTAGTATAATTGAAAAAGGGGAGTTCCCTGACCCTTCACTTGCAGGACATGAAACAGGGGTATGGCTCATCTATTCAGTTGCCACTGCTGCTCAAACCTTTTTAAGGGATTGGGGGCATGCAGAAAGACAGGTGCAGGAGCCAGAGCAAGCACCCCTAGGCTGCAACCCCATGGTAGCATCCCGGGGTGGGAGCCTATCACTCCCAGAGCCCAAATGGACGTGTGCTACAGTGTACTCTTTTAGCCTTGCCAACCATAGATGGCTTAAGTGTTAAACACAGCTCAGTGGTCCTTCCGCCTTTTCACAAGACCTCAGGACCAGTGTGACAGCTTTCTGTATCCCAGGCTCTCTTCCAACATACCAGAAGAATCGGGTCACACGTGGACTTGAAGGATGGTAAATGTGGGGGCTTCATTGAGTTGGTAGAGGTGGCTCTATGCAGGATGGATGGGGAGCTTCACGGGGGAGAGAGTGGGAAGACAGTCTTCCTCTGGAGTTTGGCCACCCAGTGGCCAATCTCCCCTTTGACCATCCCTAGCCAAACTCCTTTCAGCGTTCAGATGCTCCTTCTCTTCTCTCTGCATTCTGTCATTCTTCTGCTCTTCTGTTTGTGTCTGCCTGGAGCCAAGGGTTTGGGGTTTACATTGGTACAGAATAAAAAGACGTGGCAGGCCAAAAGGCAACTTTGGGACATGAAAACAGGAATGTCTGTCCTCATTTAGGGCTGCAGATCTCATATGGGCATGAGGAAGAGTCCTTTTCCAGGGAACCACCCTCTTCTACCCAGTATTTCCCTGGCTCCTGTCCATATCACAATGAATCTGAAACAAAATATACACACATGTCAAAAAAAAAAGTATATCACAGTCACATCATAAAACCAAAGTACAGCATAATTAAGGTGCTAAAAATCCAAGGACAGAGAAAAAAACCTTAAAAGAACCAAAATAGATATGCACAACATTCAGACAAAGGAACAATAAAATTATCTCAGATGTATTATTATAAATTCTGCAAGCTAAGAGACAATGGAATGGCATGTTTAAATGCCAAATGGGAAAAACAAAACAAAAGAGTCAACCTAGAATTCTATATCTAGTAACAATATTCTTCCAAAATAAAGGCAAAATAATATTTTTAGAAAATTTTATTGATATATAAAAATCATAAATAATTAAGGATACAAGTGATCTTTTCAATACATGTATACGATATATAATGTTCAAATCAGGGTAATTGTCATACCTAGCATCATAAATATTTATCATTTCTTTCTGTAAGAAACATTCAAAATCTTCTTTTCTAGCCATTGTGAAAATATACAATAAGTTACTGTAAACTATAGTCACTATAGATTATAGAACCCTAGAATTTATCTTTTCTAATTGTAATTTTGTACCTATTAACTAATCTCTTCCTATGCCCACTCATCCTACCCTTCCCAGCCTCTAGTTACCACTATTCTACTCTCTACTTCTATGAGATCAACTGTTTAGCTCCCGTATTTAATTGATAGCTCGCAGTATTTGTCTTTTTGTGCCTGCCTTATTTCACTTAATATAATGTCCTGCAGATTCATCCATGTTGCCTCAAATGACAGAATTTTATTTTTTTAAAGATGAATAGTAGTCCATTGTGTATATACACCACATTTTATTTATCCATTAATCTATCAATGGACATTTAGACTGATCCAAATTTTGGTTATTGTGAATAGTGCTGCAATAAACATGGGAGTGAAGATATTTCTTTAACATATAGATATCATTTCCTTTGGATCATTACCCAGTAACAGGATTGCTGGATCATATGGTATTTCTATTTTTAGCTTTTGAAGAAATTCCATATTGTTTTACAAAATGGCTATATTAATACACACTCCCACCAACAGTGTATAAGAGTACCCTATTCTCTACATCCTCACCAGCGTTTGTTTTTCAGGGTATTTTGTTTTTTGGTTTTGGGTTTTTTTTTTTTTTTTTTTTTGTCTTTTTGACAGCCATTTTAACTGGGGTGAAATGATAGTCATTACAGTTTTGATTTGCATTGCCCTGATGATTAGTGATATTGAGAATTATTTTTTGTATACCTATATTATATGCTTTTTTTTTAGAAATGTCTATTCAGATCATTTGAGTATTTTCAATTGAATTATTTTATTTTTGTTGTATTTTGATTTTGGTGTTGAGTTTTTTATACATTCTGGATATTAGTTGCTTGTCAGATGGATAGTTTGCAAATATTTTCTCCCATTCTGTAGTTTATCTCTTCACTCTGGGGATTGTTTCTTTTGCTGTGCAGAAGTTTGTAGTTTGATACAATCTCATTTGTCTATTTTTGCCTTTGTTACCTATAATTTTGAAGTCTTGGCTGTAAAATCTTTGCCAAGACCAGTGCCCAAAAGCATTTTTTCTAGGTTTTCATCTACTGGTTTTATAGTTTTGAATCTTACATTTACATTTTTAATCAATTTTGAATTAATATTTTATATGGTGAGAGAGAGGGGTCTAGCTTCATTGTTCTGAATATTGATATCCAGTGTTCCCAGCAACATTTATTGAAGAGACTGTCATTTCCTTGATATTATTTGTGCATTTGACAAAAATCAATTGGCAGTCCATTACTGAAAGTGAGATGTTAAAGTCACCTACTCTTATTGTACTTCAATCCATCTTTCTCTTTAGATCTTAATATTTGCCTTTTACATTTGGGAATCCAGTGTTTAGTGTTTATATAAAATTTTATATCCTCTCACCATGCTGATGCCTTTAACATTATGTAATGACCTCCTTTGCTCTTTTTACAGTTTTTTGCTTAAACCCTATTTTATCTCATAATAGTGCAGCTACGCCTGCTCTCTTTTGGTTTCCACTTGTATGGAATATATTTTTCCATTCCTTCATTTTTAGCCTATGTGTGTCTTTACAGATAAGGTGAGTCTCTTGTAGGCAACATATAGTTAGGTCTTTTTTTTTTTTTTAATCCATTCAGCTACTCTCTATTTTTCAATTGAAGAATTTAATCCATTTACATTCAAGGTATTGTTGATAGTTATGGGCACACTCCCACCATTTTGTTATTTATTTTCTAGTTGTTTTGTAGAGTTTTTGTTCCTTTCCTCCTCTGCTATCTACTTCCTTTGTGGTTTGATGGTTTTCTGTAGTGGTATGCTTTGGTTCTTTCCTCTTTATCTTTCGTGTATTTATTGTAGGCTTTGTGGTTACTGTGAAGCTTACATAAAACATTTTATAACATTAATTTTAGCTGATGATAATTTTGATTGAATACAAACTCTCTACTTTTATTATTCCTCTTTCCATATTTTGTGTTTTTTTGATATCACACTTTACATCTTTTTATAACATGTATTCTTTAGCAATATCGTAGCTTTGATTGCTTTCTGTTGTTTTGTTGTTTGCTTGTTTTTTCCAACACATGGTCTTACTCTGTCAACCAAGCTGAGGTGCAGTGGTGCAATCATGGCTCCCTGCTGCTTCAAACTCCTAGCTCAAATAATCTTTCTACCTCAGTCTCCCTAGTAGCTGGCCCTACAGGCACATGCCACCATGCCCAGCTAAGTTTTTTTTTTAATTTTTTGTAGTGATGGATATCTTACTATGTTGCTCAGGCTGGTCTAAAACTCCTTGGCTCAAGCAATCTTCCCACCTTGGCCTCCCAAAGTGCTGGGATTACAGGCATGATCCATCCTGGTTCCAGGATGCCTCACCAATACCAAAATCTACAGGTCCTCAAGTCTCTTATATAAAATGACATAGTATTTGCATTTAATCTATGCAAATCCTACTGTTTCCTTTAAATCATCTCTAGATTACTTATAATACCTAATGTAATGTAAATGCTGTGTAAATCGTTTTTATATTGTGATGTTTAGAAGACAATGACAAGAAAAACATCTGCACATGTTCAGTAGAGATGCAGCCATTTTTTAAAATTATTTTTATTTGTAGTTGGTTGAATCTGTGGATACAGAACCCACAGATATGGACAGCCAACTACAGTCAAGTTCAGGCTATGTCTTCTGATTCCAGGGTAATAGATTCTGGTGGTGGGCTTGTTATATGTCCACTTGTTTGTTTTCTGTGGTCTTTGGTCACTTGGGATTGCAAAGCTCCCTCAACTTCCAGAGCTAGGCTGTTAAGAAGACAGTCCCTTAGGTGGGAGCTATGGAAGGTATGATGCTCAGTACATGGACAAACTTTTTACAGAAAAAAAAAATGAATAGAACTGGATTTATCTCTGGGGTGAGCCAGGGAGAGATCCTATGAGGTGCAGAGCTATGGCTCTGACTACCAAGGGGCTACTGTTTTTTGGTCCCATTAGTTCTTTGTTGCAAATTCATTAGACATCAGGCCATCAAGTAGCTACTGGGACTGTGTGTCATCCACCCCTTCTGAACAGAAAGTGAGAGCCGCACACTTCTGCCCCTTTTCTGCACTGTTTCAAGGGAGGTGTAGTCCATAGAAGTGTTTGGATGCCTGTTTAAAACCACCTCTTTGTTCTGGGATCAAGAGACTCACATATGCCTAGTTCCTTCTGTTCCCAGAGCTACTAGTTTAGGAAGGAGTCCTTTAAGAGGTAGTTTTAAAAATTGGGGCTCTCAATTGTGTGTCCCAAACCCCTTCTGGAGAGAAACAGGAAGTTGCATTTTTTTCAGGTCTCTTCTCTGCACTTCTCCAGAGGGGTAAAGTCCCTGAAAGTGCTTGCATACCTATTTGAAAACACTGGTGGTTAGTATAGTAGCTCACACCTGTAATCCCAGCACTTTGGGAGGCTGAGGCAGGTGGACCACCGGAGCTCAGGAGTTCAAGACCTGGCTAGGCAACATGACAAAACCCTGTCTCTACAAAAAATACAAACAAAACTAGCCAGGCATGGCACTGCATGCCTGTAGTCTAGAAATACATGCCAATCCCTTCTGCCCTCAGAGCTAGTAGAGACTTAACATGCAGCTCCTTAGGTAGATGTTATAAAAGTTGGAACTCTAGGTGTGAGTGTGAATTCCTCCCAGGCTGGATTGTAAGTTAGTTCGAATTCAGTCCACCAGGTAGCTGCTGGAGGGGTGTTTTGTAAACACCTTCTGGAGAGAAAGTGTGTGTTTTTAAAGAACAATCTATCATTTATCCCAGTGGGATGGAGGTCCTATAAAGAGTTTGTGTACGTGTATAAAGTCATCACTTTTTTCCTGTGGCCTAGAGAGACATGCATATACCAGTCCCTTCTGGTCTCAGAGCTAGGAGATTTAGGATGCAATCCCTTACATGGATGTCATAAGAGTTACAGTGCTTGGCACAAACTGTTCCCAGGCTGGTGGCAGGGTAATAATTGACTGTCTTGTTATCTCTTTGATGCAAGTTACTTAGAAGCCAAGCCTCCAGGGAGATGCTGGAGGGGTATTTTATAAATTCCTTCAGGAGGAAAGCAGAGAGGTGTAGTGTGGGTGTTAAGCCTCTTATCTGCACTGCTCCCAGGTGGATGGTCTCTGGAGGTATTCGTATGCTTGTATATAACCACTGATTTTTTTTTTTTTGGTACAGTCTAGAGGGTCATGCATATGTCTAATCCTCTCTAATCTCATAGTTGGTAAATTAAGACTCAAACGATGACAAAACTTAAGGTTACAGTTCTACATGTGAGGTAAAGGCCCTCCTCTTCACAGGGAGAAATTGAATGTTGGGGATTCCTTTCTCAATTTTATGTACAGTGCCCAGGGTGAGGTCCATGTTGCAATATGCCTCAGCTTTTCCTACCTACTTGATGTGAATGTTTTCTCAGTTGCCTGGTGGGTATGTTTCTTAACTGGTCTCTCACCTTCTCTTGAAGGTAATTGTTTCATGTTATGGTCCACCCATGGATGGAGGGAGAGTCAGGAGCTTCCTACTTTGCCATGTTTGGTAGGTCACTCCTCAAATAAGAGCTTTTAAAGAAACAAAAGTTTAAAGGATTTGTGAGAAGCACACCTGCACTACAACAAATGTTAAAAAAAAGTTCTACAAGTAGAAGGAAAATGATAACATATCAAAATTCAGATCTACAGAAAGGGAGTGCTGGAGGAGGTAAATATGTAAGTAAATAAAAATATATTTGCTCATTTGTTAATTGGTTTTATGCTTAAAGCAAAATAACAATAATGCATTGTGAAGCTTGGGACATATGCGGAAATAAAATATATGACAGTGAAAGCCCAAAGAATAGGGAAAAAAATACTAAAATGCTGCTGCTGTAAGAGTCTTACATTTCATGTGAAGTAGTATAACATTATTTCATAGTTGGCTCTAATGTTTTAAAATGTATATTCTTAACACTAGAGCAATCACTAAGAAAAATTGCAAAAAGAATAGCAAATAAATCAATAGTTGAAATAAAATACTAAAACGATATAAAATGAAGAAGGATTTTAAGAATATAAATAGCACAACAAATAGCAAACAAATAAAGGTAGATTTATATTCAACCATATTAATAATTACAAATATAAATGGTCCATACACTCTGATTAAAAGCTAGAGATTATCATTTTACTGAAAAGGTACATCATTTTCAGCTTGATGATGCTAAAGAAATTCCTAACTGATACAGATAGACAATTCAGAAGTTATTTCTAGAACAATTAGTTTACCTTTCAGAAAATAAAATAAAATTAGATCTCACCTTGGACATTATAGAAAAACAAATTTGAAATAAATTAATAAGTTGAATGTAAAAAGTAAAATCATGAATGAACTGAATGAAAATATAGATCAAGATTTATCTGATATTAAGATAACTTTTTCCAAGTAGTGATAAAAACAGAAACCATGAAAGTATACTTTTAACATGGTAAAACTTCAAATGTTTTGCCATGCCAAGTAGACAATTCAACAGAGAAGAAATAAAGATGGCTAAGACCCATGGAAAAAATGTACTTCATCATTGAGAAGACAGTTTTTAAATATCTAATTGGAAAAGATTTTTAAGAGCATGACATCATTCAATACACATGAGAATATGTGGAATCAGGCATTCTCATAAACCATGGAAGAAGCATGAACACATGCAATGCTTCCAGATGACAATTTATACTATTAATATGTGCTTTACAATATTTACCCCTTTTTTTAAAAAAAAATTGTCCAGTTTTTAAATTCATTTAACAGTATTAAAGATGCCCACAAATTTTTTTAATAGATAAAATTTCAGGGTTGGGCATGGTAGTTCATGCTGGTAATCCCAACACTTTCAGAGGCAGAAGCAGGAGCACTTCTTGAGGCCAAGAGTTTGAGACCAGCTTGGGGAAGATAGTGAGATCCTGTCTCTACCAGTCAATCAATAAGACATTAATATAAGAAATAAAGTATGCATATTCATACAATAGAATACTCTGAAATTATGCAAATTATGTTTTAAAAAATATATAGATTCAGGAGGTACATGTGCAGGTTTGCTATATGGATATAGTGTGTATGGTAGAGTTTGGGCTTCTAGCGTACTCATGTGAACAGTGAACATTGTTATATTGTATATGGTGGAATTTGGGATTCTAGTGTACTCATCACATGAATACTGAACATTGTATCCTATAGGTAATTTTTCAGCTCTCACCCTCTTCTGACCCTCATCCTTCATAGAGCCTCTAGTGTTTATTATTTCCCTCTATATGTCCATGTTCATGTGCATCCATTGTTTAGCTCCCACTTATAAGTGGTATCTGATTTTCTGTTTCTGAGTTATTTCACTTAGGATAATGGTTTCCAGCTCCACCTATGTTGCTTCAAAAGCCATGATTTTATTCTTTTTTTATGGTTGAGTAGCATTCCATGGTATATAGATACCACATTTTCTTCTTTTTTTTCACTTAATAAATGTTAACTTTTATTGTTACTATTATTTATTAAATGACACTAAAACGTGGCAGAATGCCCCAGCAAAGCAAAAGTCAATCAAAAAACTACCAACCCTGCTTTCTAGGTAATTAAGGGTGCTCAATTTTCTTAATGAACTACTAGGTGCCAGAACATTAAGTACTTTGCATATATTATCTCATTTAATCCTCACAATAAGCCTCATCTTCACCATTTATCTATCATTTAGAGAAGAAACTTCAACCTACCTCATTTTTAATCTAAATATTTCTTCCATTCAGTATGTGTTCCAATCAATCACTTGCTTCCTTCCCAACACTTTTCTTTTTCAAAAACTTCCTAAAAATCAATACCCATTTTGGATAAATAAGAACACATAGATGAATTTAAAGTAAAAAAGTAAAGATCACTCATTAACCTTCTACCCTATGATAACTACTGTTTCTATCTGGATATCTATAACTCTAGTTTTTCATGTCCTTTTAAACATATGTTTTGTTAGTCTCAAAAAAATGGAATTCTACTTCGAATACTTCTATGTAGCCTTTTTTTCTTTCTCGCTTCATAATGCATAATGAATAGCTTTTCGTGGCAATATAGATTCAGCATACATATAATATCCTACTGTGTGAACACTCCTTACTTTGTAACCAATCCAGTGTGCTAGATAATTAAATTGTTTCCAATTTTTACGAGCTGAGACAGTGCTGGGATGAACAGCCTTGTACATACAATCTTTGAGCAATTATTCAATTACTTCCTTAGGACAAAGGGTTTACATATTTTAAGGCTTATGATCCGTATTACCAAATGGCCGCCCCTGCAGTGTGAAAGGCTCCATTTTGCCACACCCTCACTGCCACTGCACAGTAACAGATAGAGACTTTCATATGGACCCCAATTATTTTCTAGTAGAAAAGATTTAGTGGCTCTGGATGTTCAATGGGAAAATATTCAAACAGCTCTCCATAACTGGCTTCACTCAGCTTTCCAAAATTATTTACTCCCACTCTCCAATCTACGCCGAATGATGTCCTGACTGTTTTAGGAGGAGGGCTCCTACCTCCATGCCTTTCTCACACCATTCCCCTCTCATCTTGCCTCATGGAATGCCCTAATGCCTCACGGAACACCCTACTCCATTCAGGACTCATTTTCAATTGCCACCTCCTCTGTGAAGCTTTAGCTGACTAGCACATTCCACAGAAACTTTTGCCTCCTCTGGGCTCTCAGAGGGAACATCAGTATAAGCTCCAGATAGTCTGTTATCTTTTGGTTTGTATGTTTCTTATCTCTCCAACTAGGTAATGAAGAACAGGGATGGTTTCTTTCTTTCTTCTTTTTTTTTTCCTTTCCATCATTAACACACAACTTTATTTATGATATACAAATTAAATCAATGAAAATGACAGAAGGGAGCTTAGTTATGATGAATTGGTTCACTGTCACTTATGCAGAAGAAAGAGCAAAATATTTCAATCTAGGCAGCGAGATAAAAAGCAACAAACCATGTTTTCAGAACAGTAGAGACATTCATTCATCCATCTTAAATCTAAAGACCAACTCGGTTAAATATCAGCATTGATGATACAATATGATATTCATTATTCAAAACTGGCAGGTGAAAGGATTCTTTTACCATATAAAAAAGGTGGAGAGAAGGAATAGTTTACAATGTGTGTTGCTTCTAAACTACACAATAAAGGAGTTATTCCTGGTTGTTTGGGAACATATGTTCAGCCAGTTTGGCCATGAATTTTCCAACTTTTACTTTCACCAAAAAATCATGGTGGCTTTCTATTCCCAGAACCTATCAGCACATACTTTAAATTCTTTTAAAAAGAAAAGAAGTGAACCTTCACCGAATTGATTCTGAGTAGGTTCATTTTCTTCCCATTTGAAATTATCATTTATGTTCTCAAATATGACCAGAAGTTTAAGAATAACTTCTTTGTCCTCCTTTTTATTAAAGAGGGAGCCCAGTGAAGATGGTACTTGGGCCCTGAGCAGTCCCCTAGTCATAGCTGGATTTTCAACCAAATTCAAAAGGAGTTTCAGAACCTGAAGTTTGGTTTCTTCATTTCCCGCTGAAAATAAATGAAAAAAGTCAGAAATGGAATTAGCAAGCATGTGCTGATACTCGTTAGTAACAGTCATATTTGTAAGCAATCTTAGTCCAGCCAGCTGCACAGATGAGTTCAAGTGAGAAGTGATTGTGTTGTCACATACTTGATTCATGTATACCTTAAGCATGTGTTGATTTTCAGCATTCACACTCAAGTTATTGAGGATAATCAAAGCCTTTTCTTTAACTATGGGATCTCGAGTATTGAGAAGCTTTGCAACAACTGAGAGACCACCCAGGTCACAAATAATATCTCTGTTAAATGTATAAGCAGCATTGTTACCCAGAACAATTAAAGCTGCTTCAAGAATACAAGGCTTTTCAGACATCTCAACCAAGCAAAGAACCTTTTGTAGCTCTTGAGGGGACAAAATGGTATCATCTGAATTAGGGGAAGCCCGTTTCTGTACAGCCCGATGCGCCCGGGTAGCCCTGGCCCTTGCCCTGGCCCTAGCTCTGGTTCCAGCTTCAGTCCCAATCCAGCCCCAAGGTGGGTACCATACTATACTCTTGCTCTCATTGCTGTCATCATCATCATCAGACCAATCATTATACCTGGCCCCAGAACAGTCCCCAGCATCATCCACATGCCCAGACCCACCCTCAGCCATTTTTCCCTTGTTCTGTTTTCTTCCCGTAGTCAGTCTCTAAATGCAATAGCAGACGCCAGCCCCAATCACCAGGCCTGCAGTCACCCAGCCTACTTTCCTGGCATAGCCCATGCAATCGTCCCTGACAATAGCAGGGACCAAGGAATACAGTAGTCCCTCAGGCTAGGGGAGGAAGGCTGTGGGACTGGGCACAAGCCTGTGGAGGGTGACCATCTTCAGCCACTTCAAAGCCACAACAGCTGATTCTGGAGTTTGACCTCCTCAAGACAAGCAGTTCGCCCCTTCTTCTTTCCCCTGGTGGTGTGCCACTCCCAACAAACTTTCCAATCTCTACTGATCAGAGGAAACTTCCTCCCTCACTTCAAGCGGAGCCACCAGCTACAGCGGACCCTCAAATCGACCTTGACCGATTGGGATTAATTTCTTTCCGTTTCTCTTGCCTGGCATTGTGCCGCAACCTACGGAAAGACTGGCCACCCAGGAGAGGCTTGGACCCACTGCAGGGATCCGGGACAATTTCCTTCTCCTCTTCCTTTTTCCCTCCGTTGCAGGCCTGCCCACCCTCAGGGCAATGGGGAGCTGGTACTCAGATGGGAACAGCAACCAGGACAAGAAGGACTTCTGCCGATACCACATTTTCTTTATCCAGTCCTCCAGTGATGGACATTTAGGTTGATTCCGTATCTTTACTATTATGAACAGTGCTGCAATAAACATACAAGTGCCAATATCTTTTTGCTATCTTTCCATTTTCATATATGCCCTGTAGTGGGATTGCTGGATCAGAAGGGAATTTTATTTTTAGTTCTTTGAGAAATTTCCATACTGTTTTCCATGGTGATTGTGCTAATTTATATTCCCACCAACAGTGTATAAGCTTTCTCTTTTCTCTACATCCTTATCAACATCTGTTGGGGATTTTTTTTTCTTTAATTTTTAGTAGTAGCCATTGTGACTGGTGTAAGATGGTTTCTCACTGTGGTTTTAGTTTGCATTTCTCTGATAATAAATGATGTTCGGTATTTTTTCATATTTGCTGTCTGTTGAGGGTTTTCTGTTCATGTCCTTTGCCCACTTTTTAATGAGGTTATTTCTTTTTTCTTGTTGAGTTGTTTGAGTTTGTTGTAGATTCTGAATATTTAGTCTCTTGTCAGAAGCATAGTTTGCAAATATTTTCTCCCATTGTGTAAGTTGGCTGTTTATTGATCATTTCTTTTGCTGTGCAGAAGCTTTTTAGTTTAAGTAAATCCCATTTGTCTATTTTCAAGGTTTTTGTATTTGCTTTTAAGGTCTTAGTCAATTATTCTGTGCATAGGCCAATGTACTGAAGAGTTTTCCCTATGTTTTCTTCTAGAATTTTTATAGTTTCAGGTCTTATATTTAAGTATTTTATCCATCTTGAGTTAGTTTTTGTATATGGTAAGAGATAGTGATCCAATTTTATTCTTCTGCATATGACTATCCAATTTTCTCAGCACTATTTATTGAACAGGGTGTCCTTTCTCCTTGTATATTTTTGTCAACTTGCCAAAGATCAGTTGGTTATAGCTATGTGGCTTTATTTCTATTCTCTATTCTGTTCCATTGGTAATTTGATATAAATTGCATTGAGTTTATACATTGCTTTGGGCAGTATAGTCTTTATAACAATATTGATTCTTCTAATACATGATCATTGAATGTTCTTTCATTTGTTTCTGTGTCATCTGTTTTTTTTTTTTTTTTAATCAGTGTTTTGGAGTTCTCCTTGTAGAGTTTTCTTATGTCCTTGGTTAAATGTATTCCTATGTATTTTAATTTTGTGCCTATTATAAATGTGACTGAATTCTTAATTTGATGCTCAGCTTGAATGTTATTGGTGTATAGAGATGCTACTGATTTTTGTGCATTGATTTTTGTATCCTGAAACTTTACTGAAGTCACTTATCAAGTCTAGGAATCTTTTAGAGGAGTCTTTAGGGTTTTCTAGGTTTAAAATCACGTCATCAGTGAACAAGGATAATCTGACTTCCTCTTTTCCAATTTGGATGACTTTTACTTCTTTTTGCCAATTTTTATAGATTTAATTGGAAAATATTTTTAAGAGCACAGTATCATTCAATATTAGTAAGAACATATGGAAATAGGCATTCTCATAAACCATGGAAGATACATAAACACATATAATGCTTCCAGATGACAATTTACAGCATTATTATGTGCTTTAAAATATTCATTTTCTTTATAAAAATTTTTGTCCAGTTTTTAAGTGCATTTAACAGTATTAAATATGCCCACAAAGATTTTCTGATAAAATTTTAATAAAAGAAATAAATTATGAATACTCATGCATTGAAATACTCCACAATTATTTTAAATTATAATTGGCTTTTTAAATATATATTTAACAATATAGAGTAATGATCAAAGCATAGTCAAATTTTAAAAGTACATGAAACTACATAATCAAAATTATACCAAATATCAAATTATATTGCCATGGATAAAATGACGATAATAATACATATAAAAATATTATCAGTGATCACATATGGAAATTGAATATCATTTTTAATAGTTTTGAATAGTTTTATTTACTTTTTATCCATTTTCTATTTTATACTTTTATGAACTTAATAATGAGGAAGATGTTACTGTCATAAAAAAATTAAAAATCTATTTGAAAAATAAATAAATAATAGTCATTGGGAGTTATTTGAGGAAATAGGTCTCCTACATCATCCAATCCAAGGGAATGCTATAATAAAATAAACTATGAATTTTTCTTCATTCTGAGCTCTCCTGTTTATGGCTAGTGTTCCATTATTGAAATGCTAAGCATGTGGGAGTTATTTATATCCTATTGCTCAGGGTCATCACCAAGATCTAATTGCAAAAGTTCAAAAAATTGCAACCTCAGGCATAAATGGGTTAAAATGGCACTCACCTGTTACAGTATAACACATAATGCAGATAATGCCCCCCACAAATAATTTTATTCTCATCCCCAGAATCTCCGAATATGTTATTTTATGTGATAAAGTAGACTTTATATGTGGTTCAATTAAAGATCTTGATAAAAGAAATTATCATCAGGAGTTGGTTTTTTGAAAAAATTAATAAGATAGGTCAATAGCTAGACTAATGAAAAATAAAAGAGAGAGGATCTAAAGATACAAAATTATAAATCACAGAGGGGATGTTAACACTGATCTACAGCAACAAAACCATTAGAGACTACTATGAACACCTTTATGCACCCTCAAACTAGAAAACCTAAAAGAGATAAATGAATTCCTAGATGCACACACCCTACCAAGACTGAACCAGGAAGAAATTGATTCCCTGAGCAGACCAATAATGGCCTCCAAAATTGAATCAGTAATAAATAGTCTACCAACCAAAAAAATGCCCAGGAGTGGATGGATTCACAGCCAAATTCTACTAAATATAAAAAGAAGAGCTGGTACCATTCCTACTGAAACTACTCCAAAAAGCTGAAGAGGAAGGACTCCTCCCCAACTTATTATTTGAGACCAGCATAACCCTGATACCAAAACCTGGCAAAGACACAAAAATAAATGAAAACTTCAGGCCAATATCCTTGAAAAACATCGATGTAAAAATCCTCACCAAAAAACCTGCAAACTGAATCCAGCGGCACATCACAAAACGAATCCACCACAATCAACCAGGCTTTATTCCTGGCATACAAGGCTAGTTCAACATATGCAAATCAATAAATGTGATGCATCACATAAACAGTATGAAAGAGAAAAATCGCATGATCTCAATAGATGCAGAAAAGGGTTTTGATAAAATTCAACATCCCTTCATGTTAAAAACTATGAATAAACGAGGTATTGAAGAAACATACCTAAAATAATAAGAGCTATCTATAACAAACCAACAGCCAGCATAACACTGAATGGGTAAAAGCTAGAAGCATTCCCCTTGAAAGCTAGCACAAAGCAAAGATGCCCTCTCTCACCACTTCCATTCAACATAGTACTGGAAGTTCTAAACAGAGAAATCAGGCAAGAAAAGGAAATAAAGGACATCCAAACAGGAAAAGAAAAAGTCAAACTATCCCTGTTGGCAGACAACATGATTCTATATCTAGTTACAGCCCAAAAGATCCTTCAGCTGATAAGCAACCTCAGCAAAGTTTCAGAATACAAAATCCATGTACAAAAATCACTAGCATTCCTATACACCAACAACAGCCAAGCCAAGAACCAAATCAGGAATGCAAACCCATTCATAATTTCCACAAAGAGAATAAAATACCTAGGAATACAGCTAACCGAGGAGGTGAAAGATATCTATAATGAGAATTACAAAATGCTGCTCAAATATATCAGAGATGACACAAGCAAATCGAAAAACATTCCATGCTCCTGGATAGAAACAATCAATATTGTTAAAATAGCCATACTGCCCAAAGCAGTTTACAGATTTGATCCCATTCCTATCAAACTACCAATGATATTTTTCACAAAACTAGAAAAAAAACTATTTTAAAATTCATACGGAATCAAAAAAGAGTTTGAATAGCCAAGGCAATCCTAAGCCAAAAGAAAAAAGCTGGAGGTATTATTTTACCTGACCTCCATGTTACAGGGCTACAGCAATCCAAACACAGTACTAGTACAAAAATAGACACATAGACAAATGCAACAGAATAGAGAGCCTAGAAATCAGGTTGCACACCTATAGCCATCCGATCTTCGACAAAGCTGACAAAAACAACCAATTGGGAAAGGACTGACTATTTAATAGATGTTGCTGAGATAATTGACTAGCCATATGCAGAAGATGAAACTGGACCCCTTTTTTATACCATATACAAAAATCAGCTCAAGATGGATTAAAGACTTAAATGTAAAACGCCAAACTATAAAAATGCTAAAAGACAACCTAGGCAATACCATAAGAACTGGAGAGGATTTCATGAGGAAGACACCAAAAGCAATCACAACAAAAGCAAAAATTGACAAATTGGATCTAATTAAACTTAAGAGCTTCTGCACAGCAAAATAAACTATTAACAGAGTAAACAGACAACTTAGAGGATGGGAGAAAGTATATGCAAACCATGCATCTGACAAAGGTTTAATATCCAGCATCTCTAAAGGATTTAAACAAATTTACCAAAAAAAAAAAAAAAAAAAAATCCCATTATAAAGTGGGCAAGGGCAAAGTAATTTATAGATTCAATGCTAACCTCATCACGCTACCTATGACCCTCTTCACAGAACTGGAAAAACCCACCTTAAACTTTACATGAAAGCAAAAAGAGAGCCCATATAGCCAAGACAATCCTAAGCAAAAAGAACAGAGTGGGAGACATCATGTTACCTGACTTCAAACTATACTATGAGGCTACAGTAATCAAAACAGCATGATACTGGTACCAAAACAGAGATATAGACCAATGGAACAGAACAGAGGTCTCAGAGGCAATACCACACAACCACAACCATCTGATCTTTGATAAACCTGACAAAAACAAGCAATGGGGGAAGGATTCCCTGTTTAATAAATGGTGTTGGGAAAACCGGCTAGCCATGTGCAGAAAACAGAAACTGGACCCCTTCCTGACACCTTACACTAAAATTAACTCCCTAACACCATAAAAACCCTAGAAGAAAACCTAGGCGAAACCATTCAGGACATAGGCATAGGCAAGGACTTCATGACTAAAACACCAACAGCATTGGCAACAAAAGCCAAAAGACAAATGGGCTCTAATTAAACTCCACAGCTCCTGTACAGCAAAAGAAACAATCATTAGAGTGAACTGGCAAACAACAGAATGGGAAAAAATTTTTGCAGTCTACCCATCTGACAAAGGGCTAATATCCAGAATCTACAAAGAACTAAAACAGATTTACAATAAAAACAAACAAACTCATTCAAAAGTGGACAAAGGACATAAACAGACACTTTTCAAAAGAAGACATATATGAGGTCAGGAAACATATGAAAAAATGCTCATCACTGGTCATTAGAGAAACACAAATCAAAACCACATTGAGATACCATCTCACGCCAGTTAGAATGGCGATCATTAAAAAATCTGGAGACAAGAGATGCTGGAGAGGATGTGGAGAAATAGGAACACTTTTACACTGTTGATGGGAGTGTAAATTAGTTCAACCATTGTGGAAGACAGTGTGGCAATTCCTCAAGGACCTAGAAATAGAAATTCCATTTGACCCAGCAATCCCATTACTGGGTGTATATCCAAAGGATTATAAATTGTTCTATTATAAAGACACATGCACATGTATGTTTATTGTGGTACTGTTTACCATAGCAAAGACCTGGAACCAACCCAAATGCCCATAGATGATAGGCTGGACAGGGAAAATGTGGCACATATACACCATGGAATACCATGCAGTCATAAAAATCGATGAGTTTGTGTCCTTTGTAGGGACATGGATGAATCTGGAAACCATCATTCTCAGCAAACTGACACAAGAACAGAAAATCAAACATCACATGTTCTCACTCAAAGGTGGGTGTTGAACAATGAGGACACATGTATACACGGTGGGGAGTATCACACACTGGGGTCTGTTGGCGGGGACTAGAGGAGTGACAGTGGGGGTAGGGAGGTTGGGGAGGAATAACATTGGGAGAAATGCCAGATATATGTGACGGGGGGATGGAGGCAGCAAACCACATTGCCATATATATACCTATGCAACAATCCTGCATGATCTGCACATGTACCCCAGAACCCAAAGTGCAATGAAATATACATTTTTTTAAAAAGTTAGCAAAGGACATGAACTATTTTTAAAAGAAGACATAAATGGGGCAACAAACATATAAGGATAAAAAGTTCAATATCACTGTATAATTAGAGAAAGACAAAGCAAAACCACAATGAGATATCATCTCACACTAGTCAGAATGTCTTCTACTAAAAAGTTAAAAAGTAACAGATGCTGGCAGGAAACACTTATACACTGTTGGTAAGAGTGTAAATTAGTTCAACCATTGTGAAAAGCAGTGTGGTGGTTCCTCAAAGAGCAAAAAAACAGAACTACCATTCAGCCCAGCAATCCCATTACTGGGTGTATACCCAAAGAAATATAAATTGTGCTACCATAAAGACACATGCACACATATGTTCATTGCAGCACTATTCACAATAGCAAACACATAGAATCAACCTAAATGCTCATTAATGATATAGTAGATTGTGAAAATGTAGTATACACACACACACACACACACACACACACACACACCACACACACATAAAATACACCATGGAATACTATGCAGCGATAAAAAAGATCAAGATCATGTCCTTTATAGGAACATGGATAGAGCTGGAGGCCATTATCCTTAGCAAACTAATGCAGAAACAGAAAACCAAATGCCACATGTTCTGACTTACAAATGAGTACTAATGGGCACCAAGAGTAGAGGGAAACAATAGACATCAGGGCCTACTGCAGGGTAGAGGTTGGAAGGAGGGAAAGAAACAGAAAAAAATAGCTGTTGGGTACCAGGTCTAGTACCTGGGTGATGAAATAATTCATAGAACAAACTCCTGTGACACAAATTTACCTATATAACAAACCTGTACATGTACCCCTAAACCTAAATTTAAAAGAGAGAGAGAGGATCCTAGATTATCCATATTAGAGCTAGGCAGAAAGAGATGTCAGGACAGAAGAAAAACATCAGAGGTAAGGAACAGGAAAGGAAGGGGCCATGCTCAAGGAATGTAGGTGACCTCTAGAAGCTGAAATAGGTAAGGGAAAAGATGCTGCCCTGAAGCTTGCGGAAAGAGCATAGTTCTGACAATACTGTACCTTGGTTTTAGATTTTTGGCCTCCAAAACTTGAAGAGAATAAATCCTGTATTGTTTTAAGCTCCTACATTTGTAATAATTTGTCACAGAAGCAACAAGAAACTAGTACATACAAAGTATTTTTAGTGGCCTCTTTGAACACACTAAAACTTTCTCTGCTGTTGGGTTAAAAACTCCTCTCAATTCCACGCTTTAAACAGTCCTAAGGAGTCCCCTAATGCAGGGTGCCTGGTTCCCTGAGTGGGCCCAAGACGGCCAGGCTGCTTCTAGCAGCTGTTCAGAAACTACACTGACAGCATAGTCCGCCATGAAGACTTCATTCGTTTCAATGAGGAGAAAGTAAGTTTATAAGCAATTTTGCAAAGGGAAACTATGTCATAATTGCGGCTTCAGTGTATCTGCTATGACAGAGGAGAAACCTATTTTGACGTGCAGTTCTTTTTATTTTCTTTTATTAATTGCGTATTGAAACCAGTAAGGCTCCCTGACATCAAACAGACCAGTTCTGAGGTTTTTCCCCAGATAATTTAACAGGTCCAGCTTCTGCAGTGTTTATCGAAATACAAAAGGAAAAGTCGAAGTCATCTTTTCTTTGATAGCAAATTGGGCTCTCGCAAGCTAAGGAAGAGAAAGCTATATCACGTACAGAGATAGGGTCTATAGGTCTAGAAGCATGGCCTGCTTGGCTCACACACACTCCTGCTGCTGGTGAGGCCAAAGAGATCCCACCAATATGTCTGAGAGCGTGTCAGTGCTGGAGGCAATAAGCCCACTCTGGCCACATGCTGACCAAGGGACAGGTGGGGCCTCATGTCCCCTGGGCTGGCTGTGGGCAGGCATATGGGCAGCCGGCTGAGCAGCCCAGGGAAGAGTGGGCTGGCAAAGGGCTCCCAGTCCAGCCCTTAGAAACCATGGAAGCACGGGGACAAGCACAAGGCTATGGAATGCAGAGTGACCCAAGGAGAGGTGAGTCACAGGGATCTCTATTGCAATCATGCAGAATTGATGGTGGTCTGACACGCCACCATCTCACAATCCTGAGGGAAATAGCCAAGCTGGTGACCAGCATCCAGGCCATAACTGCAAACTCACAGTGGGCAGGGTCTCCCTTTGTGTGTGCAAGTGTTCTCAACTTGGATTTTTAACCATTTTAAACATGGTTGAGTTCGGGCTTAAAACCAACCACAAACACTAGATCTCAACACAGCTCTAATGCCAGGTGTGCATCCAGTACTCCCAACACAGAGACTCCCGGAGGCCAGGTGCCCACGGGCCTACATCCCTTCTCAGCACTGACCAGGGAATTGATTTAACTTTTTACAACTAAAAAAAAAAAAAAAAGCTGAGTAATATTGCACGTGACTACCAGAAACTGTCTCATTGGAAACAAAACCTATTTACATTTAATGAAAAGCCCGGCCACAGTCTGCATCTGCCACATTCACAGCACGGTGAAATACACGCCATAAACCAAACCACAAAGGCAGTTTCCGGCACATACAGCACAGAGCTGCTTTGCAATATGGGAGTAAAGCAGAGGGATTAAGAGGAGAAGGGGAAAGAGAAGGATGTCACGTTGACTTCTAGTTCTGGAGCTGACTGGACAGCCAGTCCAGTTTTTCATGGAGCTGGACACCATGGGTGGCACAGGTGGCCTGAATGAAAGGTGACCAGCTCCTGTGGAGCAGGGAATGCAGCCCCAGCTTGTCTGTGATCTCAGCGGTGTTCATGGTGTTGAGGAGAGCCTACTCGTTGGTGAACACCAGCGGGACCGCATTCCAGAGCTCATCCTCAGCCAACATCCTCACGAGCTCTTCATGGGCCTTGTTCATGTACTCTGTCACTGCTGTCCCCCACAAAGATCAGGCCTTATGTGCTGGAAGTAGTGGCAGCACAGAGACCAGATCTTGTGCTGGCCTGCCACATCCCACACAGTGAAGCTGATGTTCTTAGATGCCATGTGTCTGCATTGAAGCCTATGATGGGAATGGTGGTTACAATCTCACCCAGCTTCAGCTTGTACAGAATCAATATCTTGCCTGCAGCATCCAGGCCCACCATGAGGAGAGGCATTCTTCTTTGCCAAAAAAAGCCCTTAAAGAGGTTGGTAAAGATCTTCCCTACGGCCCCTCAGCCTCCCAAGTAGCTGGGACTACAGGCGTGCACCACCATGCTTGGCTAATATATATATTTTTAGTAGAGATGGTGGTTTTGCCATATTGGCCAGACTGGTCTCGAACTCCTGGCCTGAAGTGATGCACCCACCATGGTCTACCAAAGTGTTAGGATTACAGGCGTGAGCCACCGTGCCTGGCCTCTATCAGATAACTTTTGGAAAAAAACAAACAAACAAAAAAAAAACAGCTCTCCATCACACAACGGGGGCTGTCAGGAGGTGGGGGCTAGAGGAGGGACAGCAGAAGATGGAGGGCTAGAGGAGGGATAGCAGGAGGTGGGGGGATTGGGGAGGTCTAACATTAGGAGAAACACCTAATGTAGATGATGGGGGGATGGATGCAACAAGCCACCATGGTACCTGTATACCTATATAACACACCTGCACGTTCTGCACATGTACCCCAGAACTTAAAATAATAATAATAATAATGACAGTTCTTTGTATCACTATCTTCCCTTCACACTCCCTGGAATGTGTCTCCACATCCAGACTTTCCCCAAGCTTCTGACATATCAGATACACTGGCAAGTGTACACTTCTGATACACTGGCAAATATCACACAATTTTCCAGTTGCTATCCGTCTAAGTCAAGGGTCTTGTCTGGGCTCTCCTTCCTGCTCCTCAACTCCTTCTTCTGTCTTTAGTCTACTCCCTTTTCCACTTCATGAAGTGATGCTTCAAACTTCCTTGTCTCCTTAGGCTTCCTATTATTACCCTCTGTAATCCCAGCCCTCCTTCAGGAGATTAGCCCACTTCACACTTCACGTGAATTTTAGCTTCTTGCCCACTGTCTCCCCACTACCTCCATTTAAGCCCAAGCTTCCTTTCTTGCTTTGTCTCCTCAGAAGATGAGATGTTCTTCCTAGAGTTCAAAACTAACTTCTTTCTTTGGGTTTTAATCTTATTCTGTTTTATATCTACCTCAACTTACTCCAGTTACTATCTGCTCTCCCTCTCCCATTCAGTTGTCTGTTTTCCCTCAAACTATACAATTGTTCTAGTCATTCCTATATTTGAAAAAAAAAAAAAAAGTATTTGGGCTCTAAAATTCCCTCTTGCTTTGAGCCACACTTTCTAGACCAGTCTTGATTTCTCTCCTTCTTCACCTCTCATTCACTCTTCACCATAATTTACTGTCTACTCTGAAAGCACCCCTGAAGCTACACTGGCAAATATGACCAATGAGCTTCATGTTTCCAATTCCAACAGATATTCTCATTACTAGATTTATTGTTAGAAAGTGAAAACAAGAAATTAGCTTAAACAGAAACATAGAGAATTTTTTAGGGTTACAGAAATGACTCCACAGGACTCAAAGGCAAAAACACCTGGGCTTCAAGAAAGACTAGAACCAAAAAAGGAAAAGTTACTGGCAATTTGGGCAGTTTTTCCTCTCTGCCTCTACTCCTTGTCTTTGTAGATTGGCTTTCTCTAACTCTTGTCCACATAGCATCCCCAGTGAGTCATCATCAGTGCTACACTTCAATGCCCCTGGTAGAATTCATTCATTTTAAATCGGCTCTAAGATTAAAGTTATTTATGTTTCCACACTCTGCCTCCCTGTTTCTTCTACCAAATAATCTACATCCTACTTCTCAGACCACATAGACTAAATTTAATCTATTTTATACATATCATTCCTACAAACACTTGAAGACATCATGTCTTATTGAAGTTTCCTCTTCTCTGAGCAAAGCATCTCCAGGTCCTGGTCCTCCTCAGTTGTATCCCAGTCTAAACCAGTGGCTCCCAAACCGGCAGCAGCATCATTACCCTTGGGAACTTGTTAGAAATGTAAGTTTTGGGGTCCCAAGTCAAAACAATTGAATGAGAAACTCTGGAGCTTAGGATTCAGCAATCTGGGTTTTAAAAAGCCCTCCAGTGTGTTCCTCATGCATGCTCAAGTGTGAAATCCATTGCACTAACCTTTCTCTTATCTGTCTAACTCTCTGGAGTGTGACTCACCTCAGGTGAGCATCATTCTATAGGTATGGGTTGGGTGATAGATAAAAACAAGAACAGTACGGTCTTCATGACTCTTGCTGTTCTTATTAACACTTAACAGTACTAAAATGTATTTTACAGATTTGTTTATTTGCTGGTTTTTATTTTACTACTCACTAAAATGCAAGTTCCGTTAAATGAGAAGACCATGTCTGCTTTACTCACCCTTGTGTTCTCTGTGCCCAGTACAGTACCTGGCTTACGGTAGGCACTCAATAAATAATTATTGAATAAATGAACAAATAAATGAGTGAATAATACACTATGATAATTTGTTGTAGCCACATCACATTATTGATTCATATTGAGTGTGTAGTCATCTAAAGCTTTCAGGACATTTTTCTCCCATCTGATACACATACATTTGGGATTTTATAGCTAAGTATGAGAATTTGCCTCTATTCCTATCAAATCTCAGCTTAAATTTAATCTATAATTTCAGCCTATAAAGATCCATTTTCTTTTTAAATATCACAATTCTATCATTTGGAATAATATTTCAGCCCCATTAATATATTATTTATATATTTTATCAGGATTAAGTGAATTTCTCTTCCAACTACCTGTTCATAAAACCAAATACCATTTTCTAGCATTCCTGTGGTAAGTCATTTAAGTAGTTACAAATTTATCCATGTACAGTGCTGCTCCAATCCTCTAAAGTTGGTGGTTCTCAAACTTGACAAGGTATCCAAATGTCCTGGAGTACTTGGTGAAATACAGATTCATGGGACTGCACTCCCAGAGAACCTGATTTGTTGGGTCTGGTGTAAGACACAACAAATTGCATCTCCAAAATTTTCCTAGGTGATGCTGATACTTCTCATCCAGGGACCACACTTAGGGAACCACTGCTTCACTTCATAATGAGGGAATATGTTAACTTCCCAGGTCCACAAGGGGTGTTGTTTCAAAGACAAGAACTTCCCAGCGACATGACAGACCTGCCTTCTTCCACGTCTCCATCTGGGAGACCAGAGGTCTTTGTCTAACTTTCACACCCACAGGAAGGTAGACTGGCCAAGTAACCTTCTTTTGTTTAGAAAAGCCCAAGAAAACCATGGGAGAACTCTGGGCTAAACAATCAATCAAATGTCAGAATCAAAGATCAGTCATTTCAATGGAAGTTTAAAGGAACTCCTCTCATGGGACAAGAACTTGAATGGAGTGGGAGTAAGTCCCAGATTAAAAGACCCCCTACTTCTTACCTGTACAGAGTTTCCCTCTCGGGGATCCTCTCCCATGACAGCGTGGGAGCTCACTCGCGCTATTTCTTTTTCTCTCTCTGCCTAAATAAATCGTTTTCTGCAAAATTCTTGGGTTCCAATATTTACTTGAAGTTGATCTCCTCCTGGACACTGGCACTGCCTTCTCTGTTTTACTCTCCTGCCCTGGACAGTTGTCCTCCAGGTCTGTAACTGTCCAAGGAGTCCTAGGACAAGCAGTCTCCCAATATTTCTCTCAGCCCCTAAGCTGTAACTGGGGAGATATGCTCTTCTCTCTGCCTTCCTCATCATGCCAGAAAGTCCCGCTCCCTTACTAGGGCGGGACCTGTTAGCCAGAGCAGGAGCCATTATCTATATGGACATCTTCAGGGAGGACAACCCTCTCTGCTGCCCATTATTTCAAGGAGAGATTAATCCAGAGGTCTGGGCAACGGATGGACAATATCGACTGGCAAAGAATGCATGCCCAATTCAAATAAGGCTAAAGGATCCCACTTCTTTTCCTTACCAAAGGCTGTACCCTCTAAGACCGGAAGCCAAAAAGGGGCTACAGGATATTGTAAAGGACTTAAAAGCTCAGGATCTAGTAAAGTCCTATATCAGCCCTTTTAATACTCTAATTTTGGGAGTACAAAAACCTAATGGACAATGAAGGCTGGTGTAAGATCTCAGGCTTATTAATGAAGCTGTGATCCCTTTACACCCAGCTGTACCTAATCCTTACACCTTGCTCTCTCAAATACCAGGAGAGGCACAATGGTTTACAGTCCTGGACTTTAAGGATGCCTTTTTCTGTGTTCCGTTACATCCTGACTCCCAGTTTCTGTTCACCTTTGAAGATCCTTTAGACCAGAGTTCTCAGTTCACCTGGACAGTGTTACCCCAGGACTTTCGAGATAGCCCCCACCTGTTTGGCCAGGCTCTAGCCCAGGACCTTAGTAACTTTTCACATCCAGATACCCGGGTTCTTCAATACCTGGATGATTTACTTTTAACCATGAACTCAGAAATCCAGTGTCAGCAGGCCACCCAGAACCTCCTAAACCTCCTCGCCGCCTGGGATATAAGGTTTCCAAACCAAAAGCCCAATTTTGTAGGCAAGAGATAAAATACCTAGGGCTTGTCTTGTCTAAGGGCACTCAGGCCCTTGATAAAGAACGTCTCCAACCCATGCTGGCCTTTCTCCATCCAAAAACCTTAAAACAGTTGTGAGGATTCTTGGGAATAACTGGTTTTTGCCAATTGTGGATTCCCAGATAGGGTGAAATAGCAAAACCCCTGTACACTTTAATTAAAGAAACCCAAAAACTAATACCCATTTAATACAATGGTACCCAATAGCTGAGGCAGCCTTTTGGACTCTGAAGCAGGCACTACTGCAGGCTCCAGCTGTAAGCCTTCCTACAGGGAACGACTTTTCCCTGTATGTGATGGAGAAGTCAGGAGTGGCACTGGGGGTTCTCACCCAGACTCAGGGGACCACGCCACAACCAGTGGCATACCTAAGTAAGGAAATTGATGCAGTAGCAAAAGGCTGGCCACACTACTTGCGAATCGTAGCTGCAGTGGCTATGCTGGTCTCAGAAGCAGTTAAAATAGTACAAGGGAAAGATCTAACTGTATGGACTTCACATGATGTAGCTGGAATTCTGGTCTCTAAAGGAGGCTTATGACTGTCTGACAATCGCCTACTCAAATATCAGGCTTTAATGCCCTAAGGGCCTGTACTTCCGCTGTGCACATGTGTAGCCCTCAATCAACCCACTCTTCTTCCTGAGGAAGAAGCAGACACAGAACATGACTGTCAGCAGGTTGTAGCTCAGAGCTATGTGGCTAGAGAGGATCTCTTAGAAGCTCCTCTAGCCAGTCCTGACCTTAACCTATGCACTGACAGAAGTTCATTTATGGAAAATGGAATTGGAAAGGCAGGCTATGCAGTAGTCAGTGATCAAACAGTGCTTGAAAGTAATTCCCTTCCTCCTGGGATAGTGCCCAGCTGGCAGAACTGGTAGCCCTCACTCAAGCTCTAAAATTAGGAAAAGGAAAGAGAATAAACACACACACAGATTCCAAATACGCTTCCCTGGTTCTGCATGCTCATGCTGCCATTTGGAAGGAGAGAGTTTCTAACCTCAGCAGGAACTCCCATTAAATACCATAAGGATTTGCTGAGGAGTGATTTACTCCCAATTAAGTGGTCAATTTTAGAGTAGGTGTGATGTGGTGCTGAGAAGAATGTATATTCTGTGGATTTGGGGTGGAGAGTTCTGTAAATGTCTATTAGGTTTGCTTGGTCCAGGTCTGAGTTCAAGTCCTGGATATCCTTGTTAATTTTCTGTCTGGTTGATCTGTCTAATGTTGACAATGGGGTGTTAAAGTCTCCCACTATTATTGTGTGGGAGTCTAAGTCCCTTTGTAAGTCATTAAGAACTTGCCTTATGTATCTGGGTGCTCCTGTATTGGGTGCGTATATATTTAGGATCGTTAGCTCTTCTTGTTGCATTGATCCTTTTACCATTATGTAATGTCCCTCTTTGTCTCTTATGATCTTTGTTGCTTTAAAGTCTAATTTATCAGAGATGAGAATTGCAACTCCTGCTTTTTTTTGCTCTCCATTTGCTTGGTAAATCTTCCTCCATCCCTTTATTTTGAGCCTTTGTGTATCCTTGCATGTGAGATGGGTTTCCTGGATACAGCACACCGATGGGTTTTGTCTTTTTATCCAATTTGTCAGTCTGTGTCTTTTGATTGGGGCATTTAGTCCATTTACATTTAGGGTTAATATTGTTATGTGTGAATTTGATACTGCCATTTTGGTGCTAGCTGGCTGTTTTGCCCTTTAGTTGAGCTGGTACTTGTTGTTCCTTTATATGTGTAGAGCCTCTTTCAGGAGCTCTTGTAGAGCTGGCCTGGTGGTTGACTGGATAAACAATGAAATGAAGGCAGAAATAAAGATGTTCTTCGAAACCAACGAGAATGAAGACACAACATACCAAAATCTCTGGGACACATTTAAAGCAGTATCTAGAGGAAAATATATAGCAATAAGTGCCCACATGAGAAGCAAGGAGAGATCAAAAATTGACACCCTATCGTCAAAACTGAAAGAGCTAGAGGAGCAAGATCAAAAAAACTCAAGTCTAGCAGAAGACAAGAAATAGCTAAGATCAGAGCAGAACTGAAGGAGATAGAGACACAAAAAACCCTTCAAAAAATCAATAAATCCAGGAGCTGGTTTTTTGAAAAGATCAACAAAATAGACAGACCACTAGCCAGATTAATAAAAAAGAAAAGAGAGAATAACCAAATTGATGCAATAAAAAACGATAAAGGGGATATCACCACAGATTCCACAGAAATTCAAACCATCATCAGAGATTATTACAAACAACTCTATGCACACAAACTAATAAACCTGGAAGAAATGGATAAATTCCTGGACACTTGCCTCCTGCCAAGCCTAAACCAGGAAGAAGCCGAAACCCTGAACAGACCCATAACAAGGTCTGAAGTTGAGGCAGCAATTAAGAGCTTACCACCCAAAAAAAGCCCAGGTCCAGATGGGTTCACAGCTGAATTCTACCAGACATACAAAGAGGAGCTGGTACCATTTCTTCTGAAACTATTCCAAACAATACAAAAAGAGGGAATTCTTCCCAAATCATTTTATGACACCAACATCATCCTGATTCCAAAACCCGGCAGAGACTCAACAAGAAAAGAAAACTTCAGGCCAATATCCATGATGAACATAGATGCAAAAATCTTCAATAAAATACTGACAAGCCGATTGCAACAGCACATCAAAAAGCTTATCCACCATGATCAAGTAGGCTTCATCCCGGGGATGCAAGGCTGGTTCAACATACGCAAGTCTATAAATGTAATTCACCACATAAACAGAACCAAAGACAAAAACCACATGATTATCTCAATTGATGCAGAGAAGGCCTTTGACAAAATTCAACAGCCCTTTATGCTAAAAACACTCAGTAAGCTAGGTATCAATGGAACGTATCTCAAAATAATAAAAGCTATTTATGACAAACCAACAGCCAATATCATACTGAATGGGCAAAAACTGGAAGCATTCCCCTTGAAATGTGGCACCAGACAAGGATGCCCGCTCTCACCACTGCTATTCAATATAGTATTAGAAGTTCTAGCCAGAGCAATCAGGCAAGAGAAAGAAATAAAGGGCATTCAAATAGGAAAGGAGGAAGTCAAATTGTCTCTATTTGCAGACGACATGATTGTATATCTAGAAGACCCCATCGTCTCAGCCCCAAACCTCCTGAAACTGATAAGCAAGTTCAGCAAAGTCTCAGGATACAAAATCAATGTGCAAAAATCACATGCATTCCTATACAACAGTAACAGACTTAAAGAGAGCCAAATCAAGAACAAACTTCCATTCACAATTGCCACAAAGAGAATAAAATACCTAGGAATACAACTAACAAGGAATGTAAAGGACCTCTTCAAGGAGAACTACAAGCCACTGCTCAACGAAATAAGAGAGGACACAAACAGATGGAGAAACATCCCATGTTCATGGTTAGGAAGAATCAATATCGTGAAAATGGCCATACTGCCCAAAGTAATTTACAGATTCAATGCTATCCCCATCAAGCTACCAATGACCTTCTTTGCAGAACTGGAAAAAACCACCTTAAACTTCATATGGAACCAAAAGAGAGCCCGCATAGCCAAGTCAATTCTAAGCAAAAAGAACAAAGCGGGGGGCATCACACTACCAGACTTCAAACTATACTACAAGGCTACAGTAATCAAAACAGCATGGTACTGGTACCAAAACAGAGATATAGACCAATGGAACAGAACAGAGGTCTCGGAGGCAACACAACATATCTACAACCATCTGATCTTTGACAAACCAGACAAAAACAAGCAATGGGGAAAGGATTCCCTGTTCAATAAATGGTGTTGGGAAAGCTGGCTAGCCATGTGCAGAAAGCAGAAACTGGACCCCTTCCTGACACCTTACACTAAAATTAACTCCAGATGGATTAAAGACTTAAACATAAGACCTAACACCATAAAAACCCTAGAAGAAAATCTAGGCAAAACCATTCAGGACGTAGGTGTAGGCAAGGACTTCATGACCAAAACGCCAAACGCATTGACAACAAAAGCCAAAATAGACAAATGGGACCTAATCAAACTCCACAGCTTCTGCACAGCAAAAGAAACAATCATTAGAGTGAATCGGCAACCAACAGATTGGGAAAAAATTTTTGCAGTTTACCCATCTGACAAAGGGCTGATATCCAGAATTTACAAAGAACTAAAGCAGATTTACAAGAAAAAAACTAACAAGCCCATTCAAAAGTGGGCAAAGGATATGAACAGACACTTCTCAAAAGAAGACATACGTGAGGCCAACAAACATATGAAAAAATGCTCATCATCACTGGTCATCAGAGAAATGCAAATCAAAACTACACTGAGATACCATCTCACGCCGGTTAGAATGGCGATCATTAAAAAATCTGGAGACAACAGATGCTGGAGAGGATGTGGAGAAATAGGAACACTTTTGCACTGTTGGTGGGAGTGTAAATTAGTGCAAACATTGTGGAAGACAGTGTGGCGATTCCTCAAGGACCTAGAAATAGAAATTCCATTTGACCCAGCAATCCCATTACTGGGTATATACCCAAAGGATTACAAATCGTTCTACTATAAGGACACGTGTACACGAATGTTCATTGCAGCACTGTTTACAATAGCAAAGACCTGGAACCAACCCAAATGCCCATCGACGATAGACTGGATAGGGAAAATGTGGCACATAGACACCATGGAATATTATGCAGCCATCAGAAACGATGAGTTTGGGTCCTTTGTAGGGACATGGATGAACCTGGAAACCATCATTCTCAGCAAACTGACAGAAGAGCAGAAGATCAAACACCGCATGTTCTCACTCATAGGCGGGTGTTGAACAATGAGAACACATGGACACAGGGAGGGGAGCACTACACACTGGGGTCAGTTGGGGGGAAATAGGGGAGGGAGGGTGGGGGGTGGGAAGCTGGGGAGAGATAGCAAGGGGAGAAATGCCAGATGTAGGTGATGGGGAGGAAGGCAGCAAATCACACTGCCACGTGTGTTCCTATGCAACAATTTTGCATGTTCTTCACATGTACCCCAAAATGTAAAATGCAATAAAATAAATAAATGGGAAAAAAAAAATACCATAAGGAAATTTTAGACTTATTACAAGCTGTCCAAGGACCCAAAGAGGTAGCAGTCTTACACTGCCGGGGTCACCAGAAAGGAGATGAGAAGGAAGCAGAGGGCAGTCACCGAGCTGACCTAAAAGCAAAAAGGGCAGCTAGGCAATAATTTATAGAAGGACCTTTAGTATGGGAAAACCCTCTTCAGGGAACTAAACTTCAATACTCATCAGAAGAGATATGGTGGGCAGTCTCCCAGGGACATAATCTTCTTCCTTCAGGAAGGCTGGCTACTGAGGAAGAAACAGTGCTGGTAGAAAGTACTTAAAACCCTGCATCAAACCTTCCATGTGCGTATAGAGAATACACATCAGATGGCCAAATCCATATTTACAGAAAAAGGTCTCTCAAGGCTATCCAACAAATAGTCAAAGGATATGAAATATGCTGGAAAAATAATCCTTTGGCACATCACAAATCTCCTCCTGGGGAACAACGAGCCGGTCTTTACCCAGGTGGGACTGGCAAATGGACTTTACTCATAGGCCTAAGTCTGGGGGATATCAATATGTGCTAGTATGTGTAGATACCTACACAAACTGGGTTGAGGCTTTCACCTGCAGAACAGAAAAATCCCAAGAGGTAATAAAAGTCCTGATTAATAAAATAATCGCTAGATGCAGACTCCCCCGCTGTCTTCAAAGTGATAATGGCCCTGCCTTCAAAGCTGCAGTGACCCAAGGAATTTCCAGGGCGTTAGGAATACAATATCATCTCCACTGTGCTTAGAGGCCTCAGTCCTCAGGGAAAGTGGAAGAGAAGAATGAAATTCTTAAGAGACACCTAAAGAAACTGGCACAGGAAACCCAACTCCCGTGGCCTTCTCTATTAGCAATAGCACTCTAAAGGGCTCAAAACTCTCCTCAGAAAATAGGATTCAGCCCCTATGAGATGCTTTATGGAGGGCCCTTTCTTACTAACAATCTTGTATTAGACAAGGAAGCAGCAGATCTAATAAAAGATATAACCTCCTTGGCTAAGTACCAACAGGCTGTTAGGAATCTTACCTGAAGGACACCCTAGGGAAAAAGGGAAAGAGTTGTTCTGCCCTGGAGACTTGGTGCTTGCTAAGCCTCTCCCCTCAGACTCTTCCTCTCTAGGCCCATCTTGGGAAGGACAATTTTCAGTTACTCTGTCTATCCCAACGGCAGCTAAGGCGGTAGAAATTGACTCATGGATTCATCACACTCACCTGAAGCCTCGGACACCTGAAGAAAATCATAGGCCCTCCACTCCACAGCCTGAAGTTCCAGGAGACGTCCTTCATACACCTGTGAGTCATCAGAGGATCTACATTTGCTCTTCCGACAAGGTCCCCAGGAAAGTAACTACTCACGCGTCTAATTTACATCCTGGCATTAACAGGACTATAACTCTTTGCTATCTCTCAACTCCAATTACTCCTCTCGTAGTGGGGTAGGGGAGGTCGGAATAATAGGAAAACTTGGTACCTGGCATTAAAAAAGTTACTACCTCTACCATTCTTTATATAAGCTATCTCAGGAGTTAAATCATAACATTAAAAAGTTGCTAATTCTCTCTAAAGGCAGCCCAGTCTGCAAAAACAGCTTAACTCTTTAGCTGCCGTAGCTCTGCAAAGTAAAAAGGCCCTAAATCTGCTAACAGCTGAGACAGAGAACCTGTCTCTTTCTAGGGAGAAATGCTGCTACTTTGTAAACCAATTAAGTGTTGTTTTAAACAAAGTTAAAGAACTCAGAAATCAATCAAACACAGGACTAACGACCTTCAAAAAATAGTTTCGTGGAGCTTAACAACTGGCTGTCTTGGCTCTATCCTCTCCTAGGCCTGTCTATAACCATTCTATAACTGTTGGCCACCGGGCTTTTCATCTTTAACCTTCTTGTCACATTTGTTTCATCTAGAATAAAATCCATAAGGCCACAAATGATCCCACAACTGAAACTCCAGATGTCCTTGGCTCATAAGCTCTATCATGGACCTCTGGATCAACCTGCACCCCTGAAACACTACCCTCTGGAGGAAACCTCAACTGCAGGGCGCCTTCTATGCCCCGATTCAGCAGGAAATAGCTAAATAGCGTCAATGCTCATGTCCCAACAGCAGTTGGACATTCCTGTTCAGAGTGGGGACTGAGGGAATGTGTTAACTTCCCGGGTCCACAAGGGGTGCGGTTTCAAAGACAAGAACTTCCCAGCTACATACCTGACCTGCCTTCTTCCATGTCTAGAGGTCTTTGTCTAACTTTCGCAAGCACGGGCAGGTAGACGGGCTAGGTGAGCTGCTTTTGTTTAGAAAAGTTCATGGAAAGCTATGGGAGAACTCTGGGCCAAACAACCAATCAAATGTCAGAATCAAAGATCAGTCATTCCAACGGAAGTTAAAAAGAACTCTTCTCATGGGATGAGAACTTGAATTGGGCGAGAGTAAGTTCCAGAATAAAAGACCCCCTGCCCCTTACCTGTGCGGATTTTCCCTCTCAGGGATCCCCTCCCAGGACAGCACGGGAGCTTGCTCACTCACTGTCTTTCTTTCTCTCTCTCTCTGCCTAAATAAATCATTTTATGCAAAATCCTTGGGGTCTGATATTTACTTGAACAATATCACCACACCAGGGCCTCTTACCCATTCTTGGGTGGAGGAGAGCCCAAGGACCTGAGCACATTGGAGCACCTCCCATTGGGGAGCTGAGCATCCCCCACGTCCTGCAACCCAGTCTCAGTAAGATACCTACAATCACAGAAAAAGGGCCTCTTATACCCTGGCATCTTTACAGCTTTAATCTCAATCTGCTTGCTACTCCTTTGCATTCCACTTTCAGATTATCATGGGGATAAGGATCTTGGGGATTAAAGAAAGCTTGTATGAAAATAACAATTGATCCCTGAAGCTCCTGAAAACACTTGTTAAATTATTAGGTTGAGAATATTGAAGTGTATGAGCAAGTTGCTCCATAATTTTGCCTCCCCCTACTCCATTCACAATTTAGACTCCACATACTGTTATACTATTACATGTGTCTATACAGAATATAGAGCTCATATAGCCACTTAATGTTGAGTGAGATTTTATATTCTGCAACTAATCGCCACCTAGATATCATTCTTTGGATGACTTTGTGCATCAAACTTATTTGAGAGGTTTTCACTCATGTGGTTGAGTTTAGATATTGGGTTTATGCAAGCTCAGGAGAAAGAGCTCTAAAGTACTGGGGAAAAAATTAAGCCTGGTTATACTGTGGCTTTTGTCACTATTCTTGCAACACTGATGGAGGAAGAATGTGACTTTTCATGTTGCCAATAGTAACTGCAAGCTGCTTACCGTCCGCATACGCATGAGTTTTTGAGGTGGTGTGCCAGCCCCGCTGTGGTCCATAGCCGACCTATCTCCAGGCTGTTGTCCCCAGAACTCATGTTCTCCTACATTCCGTTCACCTCACCTTCTGCCCTGGAGCTTCGCATTGCTTTTCTGCCTTGGACCTTTTTTCTTTCCAATGCAGTCAATCCCTCTAACTACACTGCACTGCTTTTAAATACCTGGAAGGTTGTATTTTTTAGAATGGATTATAAGATGGAACTAATTAGAAATAATAGAGTTTGAAATAGAAAAATAAAAATACAGCAACATTCTGGGGGAGAAGGGAAGGGATAGAATTAAAAGCAAGTTGGTGCAAACATGTGGGAGTTCACTGCATTTATAGGCTTACACTTGGGGTGGGAGGGGTGGGAGTACTGACTACACATGGAGAGGGGTCACATCATCTATCCTCTGACACTAAAAAGAAAGAAGAATAGATACAAATGAGGCAATTTTGTACTTGGTGGGTGGAGAGTTCAAGTTATTTCACAACTAATTACCTTGCTTTTCTTGTGAAAGTGGCAAAATGCATACTCTACAGAGAATTAAGAGACATGGGCAGATATATCACTTGAAACGTTTAGTAATGATTTGTATTGCCTGAGGAGAAACATGGAAGGGGGAAATTATGAAGCATAAAGGTCCTAGTGAGGATGGAGACCAAGTGTGTGTCTAGATACCTGTTCCCATGGCAGTAAGATTTTCTTCAGCAGCGTGGAGCAGCACCGCTAAAGGGGCAGAGAAGGTAAAATATGGCATAGAGCTCAAATCCTCTCATACAAAATGCAGGTAACAGAATGAATGTTAGTGAAAGAGTTATTGGGCTGATGCATGGAGTGAGAGTAACTATTAAAACGTGGAGGCTGGACCTAGCAGCTCATGCCTACAATCCCAGCACTTTGGGAGGCCAAAGCAGGAGGACTGCTTGGGGTCAGGAGTTCAAGACCAGCATGGGCAACAACAAAAATATTAACATGAATTAAAGGTCAGTTTTTCAGATTCTGCCATACTGACCCATGCAAGGTTGCAATTTAATACAGTATGAAAAAGAAGGGACGGCTAACAATTAAGCGTCCTACTAACAATTAAGTGGCCTACTAACAATTAAGTGACCTACTAACAATTAAGTGGCCTACTTTTCTTAGAGATAACCATTCTTTTGGGCAAATATTATAGCTTGTAAATAGATCTGAGAGTATGTCAGTCCTTGGGGACAAAAGAATGTAATGCACAGAGAACCTGCATTTGAAACCTCCTTCTGTGTTTTTTCAAGTCTGCATTACTCTTTTCAACCATAAAATTAACAGTTTATAGAGTTAGATTCTAAAAGCCTGCCATATTACTATTCATGTATTTTATTATGCAGCTAAAATCAAGATTATAAAAATAAACATTTTATGTTCTATTTCAAATCAAATTTTCTAACTAATCCTCTCAGGAGAAAACTGCACACACACCCATGTGTGCACACACACAGACTGGTTTTGTTTGTTTGTTTCACAATGGTGCCTGCCTAAAATAGCAAGTCAGAGATAGGGTCAAAGACTTATAAATTTATGCTTTTGTTTTTAACAGAAATTAGTTAGAATAACTTCACTCCGACAGCTGCCAGGTCTAACAGGCTTCCAAACCACTAGCATTCCCATCCCCACTTCCTCTCCAAGGCTCCCTGTTCTCCTCGTATATCAAATCTTACCCATCCCCATGTATTAACAATCAACACAATACTCCAGCTCATAAGGATCAATCATTTTTGCCTCTGAACAAGGGCAAAAAAATCAGTTGATCTTTTGGCATGTATATATTGTAGCAAACAGACTCTAAGACGGTCACTCAAGATCCCCACCTCCTGGTTTTCAGGCCTCTGTGTAGCCACCTCCCCTTGAGTGTGGGCAGGAGCTATGTGCCTTTCTTCTAACCAATAACATACGGCAAAGGTGATGAGATGCTACTTTCTTAGTTACTTTAAATTATGTAAGACTCCATCTTGCCAGCAGACTCACTCTAGAAACTCCTTGCTGGCTTGATGAACTAATTGACCATGTTGGGAAAGCCCTTGTGGGAAGGATACCCAGGAACCATGGGTTGCCACTAGGAACTATGGGTAGCTTCTAGGAGCTACAGATAGCCTCTAGGATCTATGCACCAACTTTAGGAAATAAAGATGGCCTCCAGTTGACATCCTGCAAGAAGCTGGGGCTCTCAGTCCTACAACTGTAAGGAAATGAATTCTGCCAACAATCTCAGTGAGTTTGGAAGTGGATTCTTCCCCAGTTATGCCTCCAGACAAAAAGGCTGTTCAACTGACATATTCGTTACAATTTTGTGAGACACTGAAGAGTGGGCCTAGCTAAGCCATGTGCAACTCCTGATCCACAGAAATTGTAAGGTACAACCTTTCATATTCAACTTAGACTCCATGGTCTACCACTCATCCACTTTCTTGCCGATTCCCCAACAACCTGTTCTAAAGCAAATATCTAACAAATCCCCAAACTGAATAAATTCAACTAATTTCCTTCTCCATTTTTATCCCGTACTCACGGAGAAAATGATTCAACCTTGCAAATTAGTGATACTAAAAAAGCTCACAGTATAGAAATATTTGCATTATTTAAAATAATCAATATGTGTGTGCATTTTGTGAAGAATATTGAAAAGGTGGCAGGTGAAGTACTGGATGCAAATTTAAGTGAGAATTACCTCCACTGGTGGATCATGCATATAAAGGTGATTTCTTCCCTATTTAGGAAATGCTATTTCAACTGTATTTTTTTATTATTATTATTATTATTATTTTTATTGCATTTTAGGTTTTGGGGTACATGTGAAGAACAAGCAAGATTGTTGCATAGGTACACACATGGCAGTGTGATTTGTTGCCTTCCCCCCCTTTACCTATATCTGGCATTTCTCCCCATGCTATCTCTCCCCAC